>NC_056619.1:4281616-4310213 GCF_018340385.1 Cyprinus carpio
AAAACATAGTGTTAGATTCAGTGAGACTGATTTTCAATACGACTGTACAGCATCTATCTGGTGTGTTCACAACAAGAGAAGAACACCTCCTCTGCACGCACTGTTGTTAGCTGAGGTGTTCATGAGGGGGTGTCAGTGCCGTGGGAATGTGTGAGGGGGTTTAGGGCAGAGCTGCCGGTTTGACCCGCATCTCAGGACACAGGTGCAGCTCAGAAGTAAATAATACTATCAACAACCACAGAAAAACTCAGAAAAGACAATAATTTCAATTTTTAGTCACACACCCGCAGATAAACTATCATGTCCTGCAGTGAGGATCGAGCATCAGAGGAGCATTCAGGACAGGCACTTTTGTTCAGAGAAGTGGGTTAATTTTTAGTCACACACCCGCTGAGCTCCTCTCATGTCCTGCAGTGTCCATGCTGGAAATCAGTCTAATGAGTGTCCTCAGATCCCGGAGATGAAGGATAAATAGGTGCTTGTGCTCCTCATTGTTAAATGACTTGCAACTGTGTCAAATTTAAGCCTGTGGATTCCGTCCTTTGTAGGGGTGACCGGGGCTAGTTGTCACACGCTGAAATTGTGTAAGGTTGTATTTATTTTTTTTCAGTGTAGATTTTAAGGTTAAACTGTGTTCAGAGGATGAGGGTATAACTGTTCATAAATAGCAAGACGGGGAAAGTTTTCACATGTGTTTTACGTTTATTAAATACGATAGGTTACAAAAATATAAATATATATATAAAAATATGTATGAATTTACAACCTAATATATTACTGTTTCATTAATTGTTTCGTGTTTCATTAGTGTTTAGCTGATGGCAGGTTTCATTGTGACAACTTAATATTAGTAATAATAATAATTTAAATGTCATCCAAATATTTTTTTTGTTTTTTATATATTTTGGCTATTTCAGTTTATTTCTGTGTCTTTAAACTGAAATGTGACCACAGTAATTTACAAAGTAATACAATTCAGCTGTCCAAGGAACAGTTTTACAAATGCATTTAAAATAATCAAACAATACTTCCACAACCACAAACCTTTTATTCTGCAAAACATTTAACGCTGCCCGAGCAACGCATCTCATTACAGTAGGTCATTCAATCAGATCTCCTTATATTCAATCTAGAATCTGAACCTATTTTTTTTTTTTTTTTTTTTTTTTTGTTTAATAGCCTGAACATAAATGTTAGGAGGATGTCAGCTGGATGCTGTGGTGTGTTTCACCTGCAGGAGGCGGGGTCAGTCAGTGGGTGTTCCAGGGGGCGTGGACAGAGTTCAAGCCCCGCCCCCTCACCCAGCCCAGCCTCATATGAAGAGACCCATCTGGACTGAATGGCAATAGTTCATGTGTGACTGTCAGAAACCCTTCCATCCGCTCCGTGAGCAAAGATTACAGCTTCTGAAGCAGACTGTGATTCTGGAGGGATTCGTGCTGGCTTCTCCAGAGACTCAATCTAGAGTTCATCTAAAACCTTCGCTGCAGTTTGGGGAGGATCTTTACAAAATGCCACGGTCATTTCTTGTCAAGAAATATTTCTCCAACAAGAAGCCAAACTACAGTGAACTGGAGAGTCAAACTGGTGAGTGTGCCAAGAGATATTTGTTTATGTTTGTTATTGTATACAATATTAGTTGGCCTAGGTCACATTAAACAGTTTATGATTAGTCAAAACTTACTGAGCCAAAATCTCAGCCACCTAAAGTTGTCATAACATCCTGCACCACAAATGTTGACATAACATTTTCCATACTTTTTATTGTTATTTTAAAGCATTTTCATATTTCCAAAACTTGTTCCTTTTACCCAAGTTTCACAGACAAGGCTTAAGCCTAGTCCTAGACTAAAATGTAAATCTAAAGCTGTTTCAGCTGAAAGAAATTTGCACTCACTGAACTTAAAATATATCAGTACCTTTATTTTGCCTCAAGATGCACACCAGTATTTTTTTCTAAGGCATATTTATAAAAATTACGTAAATGTCCTAATTGAACTAGGGCTTAATCCTGGTTTAGGCTAAGCCCTGTCTGTGAAACCGGGCCTTTGTTATTTAGTCTTTATCATATTAGGCTACTCTAAAATAGATTAGTGAAATTTATTTATTTATTTGTACTTTTTCACTATGGCATCTACACAAACTGCAGTATGTAGTTTAACTAACTGCTAAAATGCTTCAGCTGTATTATTTCACAGTAATTTAATTTGATTAAGCAAGTCATAGCTCCCTGTTTGGAGTATGAAGTAGATATTTGGTAGTCACTAACCAAATGTGACCCTGCACCACAAAACCACTCATAAGGGTCCATTTTGTGAAACTGAGATTTATACATCATCTGAAAGCTGAATAAATAAGCTTTCCATTGATGTATGTTTTGTTAGGAGGACAATATTTGGCTGAGATACAACTGTTTGAAAATCTGGAATCTGAGGGAGCAAAAAAAAAAAAAAAAAAAAAAATTCTAAATATTGAGAAAATCACCTTTAGTGTTGATCAAATAAAGTTCTTAGCAATATATATTACTAATCAAAAATACATTTTTTATATATTTACAGTAGGAGATTTACAAAATATCTTCATGGAACATGATCTTTACTTAATATGCTAATGATTTTTGGCATAAAAGAAAAATCTATAATTTTGACCCATATAATGTATTGTCGGCTATTGCTCCAAATATACCTGAGCTACTTATGACTGCTTTTGTGCTCCAGAGTCACAAATAAAGTGTATTTTTGATAACTCAGAAGGTATAAAACCTGAAAAGTTTTACCTCAAACAATCTGAAACATATCATGTAGTCCAGCAACCATCTAAACAGGCATCTTTTCTCTCCCCAGACCAACGCTATGCTGTCTTCCCACAATGCTTCCCTCTGGATGACTTCCCCACCAGAGAAGGCGATTCTGTGGTGCCCAACTATCCCTCCGTGCTCGTGTGGACCGCCAGTGCCTTACCCCTTTCCTTCACAGCGGAGTCACCCAGCATCCCCTCTCCTCCTGGGCCTCTGGACCTGAGCTCTCAGTCCAGCTCCAGCAGCAGCGGAGAGGAGGACGACTGCCGTACATCTGATCCTCCCAGCCCAGACCCCGCCGACCGCTTCCAGTGCGCCCACTGCGGCAAGACCTGCAGCAGCCCGGCCGTGCTTTCTCGCCATCAGCTCACGCACTGCACCGCCAGCCCACAGACGGTCATTACCGCTACAGGAGCCACCAGCACAAGCACCAGAGCGGCCTTCCACTGCAAGCACTGTCCCAAAGAGTACAACAGCCTGGGTGCACTCAAGATGCACATCCGCTCGCACACGCTCCCCTGTGTGTGCACCACGTGTGGAAAGGCCTTCTCCAGACCCTGGTTACTGCGAGGACACATCCGTACACATACCGGTGAGTGAGCTGATGCATTGAGGCTGTTAGTGGTGCATGCAAAGTCAACCCTTAAAGGGATAGTTCATCTTCAGTTCAGTGGTCGCTGTTGACTTGCATAGAGTTTTTTTCCATACTATGGAAGTCAATTTTGAAGTACAGTATTAAATTACTGCTATTGCTATTACTTTTCCAAGCCAACGTATTTAGCATATCGTTTGCCAGACAATAAAACTGGTGATAAAATCCCAAAAAGTAAATATATGGAGATTAATTAATTATTAATTTGTTCCCTTGTTTAAGTTAAATTCTAGGCACAATTAAAACCAGGGTATGGATTAGTACAACTTGGTCGAAATCTAACTAAAACGAGGGAACAAATTAGTATAACATGGAAACAATTTAACCAAAACCGATGAATTAATAAATCAAAACGCAAGTTCTTATAACTTTTTTTTTTTGTTCACGTCATGTGGGGCTCTGTACTTGAGTTAAAATAGAAAAATTGTTATATTCAGTCTTTCATTTAATAATCTTTTAAATTTTACAAACTCGTTAACTTCTGCACGATACTAAAAGGATAAATGTGAGGAATGTGGTGAAATTACCTTTAAAGCTGACAAGGTCTATAATATCTGTAGAAATAACATTCCCATTCTTGTCAGTGGCAACAAACAAAAAAACAACAACAACCTATCAGAGTGGCATGAGTTTTGAAGGTTATATGTGTGTGCATACTAAAACAAAAAAACAAAATGATCTCTTTTTGACCTTTTTTTTAAGGTGAACGTCCCTTCTCATGCCCCCACTGTAACCGTGCGTTTGCGGACCGCTCGAACCTGCGCGCTCACCTGCAGACCCACTCCGAAGTGAAGAAGTACCAGTGTGGAACGTGCTCTCGTACCTTCAGCCGCATGTCCCTCCTGCACAAACACACCCTGTCCAGCTGCTGTCCGTCCGTCTAGAGGCCATCTCTCGCGTTGAGCTGGGACGGGTTTAAGCCATAAGTGAATGTTTGGATTCATAGAGAATGCTGATTTTAATGCACAGAGTGCCTTACATTTGCTTCCACAAGCCAAAGGAGAGATGCTATCTTTCTTCCAGTGTTAGTCTTACACACATTCACACACACCGTGTCTACAGTAATGGCCTGTTAAATGTAGACTGCAGATTTTTGTCGTGGGAAAAGGGCCCACAGACTGGCTCTCGGTGGATTCCCAGGATGCACCTCGGTGCCGGCTGGTCCGGGACTGTGAGGGGGCAGCTGCTATAAAGCGTGTGTGGTGAGAGGTCATCTCTCACCAAGATCTCCACAGACGTGCAGGGATGTATTGGGACAGCTGTTGCAGCGCAGGCCTGTCGACAAATGCTTTGGCTCTGTCTCTAGACTGATGGCCGAAAAGCACACCAAAGACCTGTTTTAATGAGAAGTTCAATTAGACTCTGGAATTTGTCTCTGTAATCAGAGCTTCGAGGTATTACATCAGTTGGCATCTCCTAAATGTTGTTATATTCTTTAAGACTGAGTAAGGTGTCAACAACACAAAAAGACGGTCATTAGGTTTTAGATGTTGTTCATGTTCATCTAAAAGGAAGGGAATTTGCAGGATTAGGAGAAAGGTCTTCCATGAAGCCTATTTTTTCCAAAGCCACAATGATATATGAAGCTGCCTGTCTACATATTGTTTATATGTTGGACGTATAACACAAACCAAATGCTATGCAATCTTTTTTGAGCAAAGATGTGTTTTAGTGTATTTCCACTTGCTGTTTTTTTCCCAATAAAGTAATTCTACGTTCTTTGTTTAACAGAAAAGTGTCTAATTTGTGTTTTTTATGAAGGTGGGATGTGTTAAAGGAATAGCTCACCCGTAAATTAATATAATGTATGCATTACTCTAACATTAGTGTAACTTTATATCTTTTATGATAAACAAAATGAGATGTTTAAGAGAATGTTCTCACTGCCCAATTACATTTAATGTAAATAACTAGAAAACATACTCTGGTAGTCTCAGCATTTTCAGAAGTGCATTGGAAGTTTTATGAGTCAACCAGGCTAATATTTGGTCAAATCTTTCTTTCATATCATTCATGCTTGAGCACATTCAAACAGACTACATCACTCCACGTTTTACATCAAATATTGTTGATTCGTACCCATTGTGTTGCGAACATTCTGAAATGAACACAAGCTAGCAGAATTTTGAAAGACTGCTGAAATGTGAATTATTCCTTGAATGCATGAACGTACATCCAAGGGTCTCTGAATAGATACGGTGCAATAAATATAAAGCGTCCCTGTCTAGACGCAGTCAGATATTTTGAGTGATGGTCAGAACACCTGCACACACTTTTTCTGCTTAGTCTAACGCTAATACAACACTAACCCAGTTTAGCTGACACATGGCCAACAAATGTTCGCGTCTGAGACACTGCAGGTGGAAAAAGACCAAAAGGGAGGCAGAAGACTTAGAGGAGCACCAGAGAAATGGGCCAGTCCGCACCATTAAGACCAGTGGATCCAGCTCTTAGCTCCAGAACCTCAATCTGTCAAACAGATAGATACGCCTCCCCGAGGGGAAATTTAATAAATGTGGGAAATGGCAACAATCTGTGCTTCCAATGTGACCAGAGTTGTGAGGTTTTAGGTTTTGTAGACCTCCTCCGCAGCAGCTCACCCTTTCTCTAGGAAGCTGAATCCACAAAGCCCTTGTGACCCGCGCTGACGCCAACCAGTCTTGCTAGAGTAACGATGCACTTCCTCTGCTGATTTGGAGGCTCAAAGCTGTGGGATTTTGGTGGGAGAAGCTAGCTGTAGGGGGAGGGCACGCTTAAAGGGATATTCCAGGCTGAATGCAACTTAAGCTCTATTGAAAGTATCTGTGGCATTCTCTGTCTACAACATCTGTGACCACTAAAAATTCTGTACTCCTTAAGTACAGAGCACAATACATGACATGCTGGGAAAAAACACGAATTAAGAGTTTGTTCCAACAATTTATTCATTTGTTCCCTCATTTCAGAGGCCTTATTGTATTAATTCAATTATTAATTTAACTCTGATTTTGTTTAATGTTGTATTAATTTGTTCTCTTGTCAGTGCTGTGCATAGTAACTGATTACATGTTATCTGGATTATGTAATAAAATCCAAAAATGTATTATTTGTAATTGTATTATATTGCATTTTAAAATGCTAAGAATCAGATTACAGTTACTTTTTATGGATTACATATTATTCACACAAGGGCAGTAAATAATTAATAATTAATCTAAAAAGTAGATTGCAGTTTTCATCATGTAATTTATATTCAGCAACAGACTATAATTTGTAATTAATCTACCCTATCCCTTGTTTTAGCCAAATTGTGGACACAATATCTATTTTTTCCCCCACATGTCATGTTTAGGGCTCCATACTTGAATTTAAAAAGTGAAGTATCTTATATTCAGTCTTTCATCTCATGCCATGGCCATTTGGTAACTTTTTGATGATATGTGCAAGCATAAACGAAAGCGATATGTTGTAAGCTCACAAGGCATATAATACCTGGAGAAAGCTTTCAGTTAACACTCTCATTCTTGCAGTTTCTTGGCTGGTATTACCAGCAGGGACTAACCAGTAAACCCTTCACATAAGGACTGCATAAAGGACTGCTTACTTGAGGCACATTTTACCAACAGAAAAAAATAAAAATAAAAAATAAAATAAGTTGCATTCATCCAGCAAACGAGGTTGTCCCACTTCAAAAAGACAATTTAGACAACTTTGCACTGATACAACATTTATGTAAGGAACAAATAAAAATAAATTAATAAATACACATTTTGGCTTTTAGACTCTCACTAAAGCCTTCCCTCATAGACTTATTGTTAACACATAAAGCAGTGTTGTTATTGTAAAATTAAACTATTATAAAATCATTTTCAGTAATTGAAATAAAGTTAAAACATAATAAGATGTAAACATTATCTGAAAAAATGTAAACTTAAAACTAACTAAAATAGTTTAAATTGAGTTTAACATATTGATACTGAAATACTAAAATGACAGAAACCTAAGTAAATATTAGTTAAAGGTATACAGAAATATATATAAAAATAGTAAAAATGACAAAAGCACATACAATTACTAAAACATTAACTAAAATCAAAATGAAAACTCTAAATTCTCGCAAATTCTAAATAAATTTTGCAATAGTATATAAATAATGCTTACACTACTTTAAATATGCAACATATCTGACATGTATAACAAAAATGACAAAAACATAACAAAATTACTACGAATTAAACTAAAATTACAATAAAAACATAAAAGCTAATTAAAAATATTAATAAATACTGTAACAGTATATAAATAAAACTAAAATATCACTGCTGTAAAGTTGGCTTTTTAAACTGAGGTATGAGTCAAATTGTTTTCTGTGGTAAATATTTAAGTTACTCATTTAAGGTAGTTTTCATACTGTGTCAAACTGTGTAAGCTTGGGTGTATGTGGGCCGACATGGTCAGATATGATTGGTGTTCAGTAGACAAAAGTCATTAGGGCTTTCGGTTTTGATGTGGTTGGCCTGAACTGGAGACATAAAGTCAGACATAGTAGACATGGAGGATTGAGCGGCCCCTCAAACCCACGGAGTCATGTTCACACAGAGATGACAACTGTGTGTGGGCGGCTGGATGGATGTCAGTGGGTGATGTCATTGTCTTTCAACCCTTGAAGCAGCACAAATCTGCAAGAATGCCCCGTAAAGTAAAAAAAATGTACCTGTGAGGAGGTGAGATAATGTGTCTGTAATTGACGTGGGTGCGGTGTGGTTTGAGTTGCTGTCTCCTCTTTTTTCCTGCTGGAACTAACATATCTGAGGCCCCTTCAGCTGCGTATATTATATATCTGTCAGAAATGAAGACCACATTTGTCAAAGCCTATTGGTGTATGAAGTATAATTCAAGCTAATTTGAAAACCACAAGGTGCTAATAGAAACAGTGGTACAGTGGCCAAAATACTCCTATTGTTGACCTAGTTTAACCTCACTTTTTCCATTCACTTGGTCTTTCATTCCCTCCTTTCCTCTCTGGGCTGAAGGAGCCCATCGGACTCAGGAAATGGCTTGTCAGTCACATATAAATACTGGTCTCGCTGCAGCACTGATAAAAAACATCTGAAGCATCTGGGTAGAGAGAAGCGTCCTGCTAGCTGCAGCTGAAAATGACAGGAATAGTTTGGCCAGAAATAAAACGTCTGTTATCATTTACTCACCCTGAGGTCGGTCCAAACCCAAATGACTTTCTGTGAAACTCCAATGGAGATTACACAGAATTTCCCTATTTTCCACACAATGGGAACTGAGAGATGGAGCGGTGAAGGTCCAAGAATGGCCATAAAAGAATCAAAAAAAGTGGTCCATATGGTTCATACACTTTATTCCAAGTCATGCGATGGCTTTGTGTGAGGTACTGGTTCAAATTTATGTTATTCACAGATCATTTTTGACATTAATGACAAACAGTCATGAGACAGGCAAGAACCAATTACATAGTGTTTAATAATACTGACATCAATCCTGGCTCAGTGTGTCTTGACTAGGGATGTAACGATTAACTGCGAGCCGGTTGAAAATCGATTCATATATGTGACGATTCAAATCGGTTGAGATGGTAAACAAATCACGATTCATTTAGGGTTAGGAGTTTATATGAATGCCTGTCTGAGGGGAACTTACTGTATTTAGAAAAATTTAGATGGTATTTTTCTTTTCATCTTGCCTCTGTATAAAGCATATTAAAGTGCTGCTTTGGTAACCAAGTTTAAGCTCCACCTGCTGCGGTGTTACAGCTTTGTTTACACCAAGGAAACTGCTTTAAGCTCCACCTGCTGCGGTGTTCATAAGTGCTTTGTTTACAGCGGTAACCAAGGAAACGCTTTAAGCTCCACCTGCTGCGGTGTTCATAAGTGCTTTGTTTACGGCGGTAACCAAGGAAACGCTTTAAGCTCCACCTGCCGCGGTGTTCATAAGTGCTTTGTTTACGGCAGTAACCAAGGAAACGCTTTAAGCTCCACCTGCCGCGGTGTTCATAAGTGCTTTGTTTACGGCAGTAACCAAGGAAACGCTTTAAGCTCCACCTGCTGGCAGAGAGTGAATCTGCGTCTCGTTCAGCTCGTCTGCTGTTTCTGTTTCATGCTGATGTTTTTGTGTGTAGTTTCACAAAACTGAAGTTAAATAATTCTGTTTTTGCTTCAAATTTCGAAATGATACAATCTAATTTAGATTAAAAACTGCTCATGTTGCATGTATGCAGCATCTTTGTTTGGATGATGTTAAAATGCAGTGGTTGCCCCTCATTTTAAATGGAAAGAGCACAGACAAAGCCTTATTTTGTTTATATGAAGAGATTTCTTTTATTTGTGTTACTTATTTATTTGATTTGGGGCTTGTTAAAAAAATTTAATTTAGTTTTATTATTTACATTTACATTATATTTAAATTTGATTATTTGGCAGACGCTTTTATCCAAAGCGACTTACAGATGAGGACAACAGAAGCAATCAAAACCAACAAAAGAGCAATAATATGCTATATTAGTATATTATTAGAGTTATATTTCAATTTCACAAAGAAACATACAGCATTTTGTCCAAGCAATAATAAAAGGACACATTTAATTTGTCTTAAATTTCATTTAGTTAAAAAAATAATAATAATTGTGAATCTAATCAAATTGTGAAATCAAAATCGTGAATCGAATCGAACCGTGAGTTGAGTGAATCGTTACATCCCTAGTCTTGACATGTTTCATGACAAACATTTCCTGACACTTTAAATGTATGATAACCTTGTAGTTTGAGTTTGACCATGGGCTGAACGACATGCTTTTTTCTTTTGGGGTGAATGAAGTCGAGACCAGGACATGAAAATATGTTTTTAGACTTAGACTCAAGGTGGACTACACACTGTCATGATCACCCATTTTTTGGGTGATCACTCTCTTAATCCTAATTCTATCCTAATTCTATCCTAATTCTCTAACCTCATGTGTTTTGGGGCATTTACATAGCTCTGAGATCAGTTGGAGAGTAGCTAGCTGAAGTGGGAGAACTGGTCATAGATATTCAGTGCGAGGGCCTTTGGCCTGACTCTAGTCTCTGTGTTCAGTGGTGGCCACACATTGCCTTTAAAAGGGCATATTTGAGCAGTGATGTTCGTGTCTTTTCATGTTTGAGGTGGAGGTTTAGAGAGCTGAGTCATAGGGATCATGTTTGAGCCAGGAGCTGTTATGATGGTTTGGATTACTAACAGAGTTCTGGGTGACTGTGCTCTTGTGTGGGGATTACCCACATACTTTGGCTTCCAGTTTTCTTTCTCCAACTTTCTTTCTTTCTTTTCCATATGTAACTCCCCCCTGGAAGCTGGCACTGCTCCCTTCATCTCATTGGTCTTCTTCCCCTTCTGATTCAGTTTCCTCAAATGTTCCCCCTCCTCATGATGAACATGAATTATCTCCTAGCAGGTACCCTTCTGCCATCACTTACTCACCCTCATGTCATTTTTTTTTTTAAACCTGTATGAATTATTTATTTTGTGGAGCACAAAAGAAATTTTTTTTAGCGTCCAAATTTTTGTCAATATGCTCCAAACTTTTATGCTCCAAAAAAAGATATTGTGAAATTAATCCATACAAGTAAAATAGCATCTTCAAACTACAGACGATGTCACCATACACTAAGACAACATCAAATATAGTGACACAAGCATCCAATGTCATGTGGTTTGGTCACGTGATGTGTGAGAACCAGTGAGATTTAATGTTATTGACGTTTGAGGTTTGTGTTGCCATATTGAGCTATTCCAATGTGGTGACCAATTCAAATATCAATCTCAGTCTAAAGGTCTTTGCACACTGAGTCTGAAATTTTCATATGCATTTTTTCATATTTTTCATTGTAAAAATTTGTCATGCACAGAAACCTTGCACATTGATAGGCATTAATTAATCCATTGCAAAAAAAAAAAAAAAAAAAACATTTCGCAAAACAATACAAAATGGAGTCTTCACGCAGGGAGGATGATTTTGTTGTCCTCTCGCTTTTTAGGTAAAAGAGGAAATATTGGGTCCATCTAATGTTGAGATTGTGTAGAGAGGAAGGAGATACACCTGGCTCCAACTCCAACACACCTGGCTGTTGTTTTCTAGCAGTCCTGAACACCTTGATTGTGTTTGTTAGGTTTGATTAACTTTGGAGCTAAACTCTGCATGAAGGTAGCCCACAGCTTCAACGCACCTTCATGGAAGTTTAGTGATCCAAAGAGTGTGTTTAGCTGGTTTAGATTTGTTCAGTTAGGGGTTGGAGCTAATCTCCAGATGGTGGCCCTCCAGGAGAAAAATTGGGCCCCATTTCATTAGTACCAATCAACATGTGAGTGAAGGGGACAGGCTGTAAGTGTGGCGGTCCAACAGTTTAGGATTTAGGCAACCTTGAACAGAGAAAAACAGCTGTTATACAACAGCAGCACACTGAAGTCTGGTGTTCATGGCTTGAAGCCCAATTTAAGAATCTCTGCAAGAGCCAAACAAATTATGTCACATTCACAATTACAGGGAGACTGAAGAGAGGGCAGGAAATTAGATGTATATGTAACAACACAAGAAAGGAGAGGAGGGAGAGAGAAAACCTAAGAGAGATGGTAAGGAACGAAGAGCATTTTCAGAAGAGTGAAAAGTCAAGAGTAGCATTTCATGAGCGGTGATGAACAGCACGGTAACACACAATGCCAATAGTGTTGTATTTATTGTGAAACTTTTTTATTTATTTATAGTATTATGACCTAAACTTAAAGGTGCATTCAGTATGTTTTTAGTTAGCGTTAGCATTGTTGTTCTTTGCATATACTTTAAGAAGTTTCTACAGTGAGTTTAGTTTTAATTTTCTGTCCACCAGATGTAAATAAAGTAGTAGTTCACCTGAGCATCGCAACACACTGCATGATTTCATTCATGTCTGCATCATAAATAAACTGGGTGTTCCCATAGAGCGCTTCCATGCTAGCACTGTAAAACATTGTTTTTCTGTGTTTTGTACTGAGAAATCAGGGGCGTGTTCCTCACTGTGTGCTGCACCTGCAGTAACAGAGAAAACACCTGCAGTGTCTCTGACCGCACCACAGATATTTGGGGCCTCAGGAGGTACTTTAAATGATTTGAAAGGTGCAAGGTGCACTTTTGTTCTGCCCTGAGACCTGCAGCACTTTACAGCTCTATTGTTCTGCCACTTGTGTAATGCAGAGGTGAAGGGGACCGCCTTAAGTGTCTCACACACACACACACACACACACACACACACACACACACACACACACACACACACACACACACACACACACACACACACACCATCTCTATTATCTTTTTAGAGATATAAATAGAAACTTTTAGGCCTATTTTGATATCCTAAATGCTGGTAAATGCTGGATTAGATGAAGTGTACTGAAGTGCCTGTAAGAAACACCCTGTGAAAAGAAAAATCACAACTGAGATCCTTTTAATGTGGTGTGCAAATTAAGAATTTAGTTTAGGCCCTATCCCAAATGGCACCCTTCATGTGCATGTGTGGTCCTGCGGACTTACAAAGGTTGCTGCATACATGTGTCTGTGAAGTCCACAAGAACTTAGGGTGTCCTATTTGTCATTTTAGGTTACAGAAGGTTCCTCACAAGCCCTTCTGTGACCTATATGTGCCCGTGAGGCGAGCTCTATATTATGGCATTACGTCATGAAGGTATGGATTTGGAGGAAATCTGTGAGGGCTTAGGGTGTCATTTGGGACATGTGCAGAAGTGCCTCGGCTGACCTCATTTTGAGTCCTGGCTCGTGGTTCTTTCCTGATGCTTCCTGTTTCTCTTCATCCTATTCTGTCAGTTTCTTCCAAGATTAATTTATCTGACCTGTGCTATCCAAAAATATTTTAATAGCTCTCTATATTTATTTTAAAATCTTCCAAAATGAAAGGAATTTTCTGAGAAAGTCTCTTTGAGCTTAACTCTGAGCAGTAATTTCTCTTGGGTGAGAGTGTTTAGAGAGCTGGAGGTCCCAGCACAGAAGGCACAGACAGGTGGATGGAGGCGAGACAGAAGGTGCCTGTGACCTCTGGATTCAGTCAGGTCCACACACACCTCCCTCACTAATAATAAGATTACTCAGGTTACATAAGACAGAGACACACAGGATATCTAAAGAGAATGTTAAGGGATTATAGAGACACTCTCAGTCAAAAGAATGTTAATGAAACTTTTTGTTTACATTCAGTATGGTAAAGTACTGACAAAAAATCAATTCAGTCTAATTAAAAAATGAATTAATTTCACCTAATGCTTTTTTATGCTTATTACAGCAAAGGCTTGCCTTATGAAAAAGTATACTTCAGCATATTTTGATATAACCTACTTTAAAAGAATGTACTTAGGTGCAAATTGGATGCAACATTTTCGGACACTTATGCATTTTATATGTAATTTACTTATTACATTTTCTATTAAATATGGTTAAAGAGTATTGCTGAATGTACTGACAAGCATTTATGGTAAACTAAAATATATTGAAATTTGAATGTCATGTATCTAAATATTTTTGCAAAGTAGTGCATTTAAAAACTGTAACATAATGTAATGTGCTTTAGTAGGTTAGTCAACACATCAAAGTTTGTAAGTGTACTGCGTTTTAAGCATGACAAAAGAGTATTAAAATAATGATTTAAAATGTAACACTGTAAACATTTAATTTGACATTAATACAAACTTGAATTACTCAGAAACAGTCATGAAAGTGAACTCTCTTTAAGTACACTTAAGTGATCTTTTATGTCATTAATATATTATTGGCAAGTAAAATTTTTAAAAAATATAATTTTCATGATGTAAGTACACTACAGGTGCATGTTCTATTGAATTAAGCACTTCTTTTTCACAAGGGTTATAGACATGTCAGCATCACTCTCAATCAGTGGAGTCATGTGTCCTAAAATATAACATTCAGGCAAGATGTATACGCTTAGTATGCGTCTTACTTTCCTTGAAATGAATCACAGTGTTTCTAATATGTGCAAACACTCAGAGATCAGTGAGCTGTGACAGATAGTGACCTGCCAGCTTGGTTTAAGGTCTGCTGAAGCGTCTCTACAGCTGTCACATTGTAATTCTAGATATCAGTCCACCTGAGAAACAACAACAGCACCCCTCCTCGGAGCCCCACCTCCCCTTCCTGCCCGGGACGTCCTGCTGCAGGGGGGTTAGTCACGCAGGTATGTATGGATGTGCTCAGCCCAGCATGAATCAAACAATCTCATTTGTGTGCTGAATCCATGATGTCTTGACTTTTAGCCAGATTTTCTAGACTAAAGTACTTAAATCTTATTTCACACTACTTCATTAGCATTGCACATTGCGTTACATTTACATCAAAAACATCTGAAGCGTACATGGGTGTACTATAGCTGAATTTCCCAGTGTAAACTCATTGTGGATTGTCAGGGTGCTTCTTCTGTAGTTTTGATTCAAATTCATGATTGTAAAATTAATCACTCAGAATGCTAATTCATTAAAAAGAATCAAATAAAATGAATGATGATTGGCGAGTAAAAACACTGCTGATCAAAGATTTTTTTTCTTTTTAAAAATAAGTCTCTTTATTTTCACTAAAGCTGGATTTATTTGATCAAAAATACAGTAAAAACAGTGAAATAATAATATTATTTAAAATAACTGTTTTCTATGCAAATATCTATTAAAAGGTAATTTATTCCAGTGATCAAAGCTGAATTTTCAGCATCATTACTCCAGTCTTCAGTGTCACGTGATCCTTCAGAAATCATTCTAATTCTATATTTCTGAATATTTTTAAGTTGCTTCATATATTTGTGGAAACTATAACCCTTTTTTTTCAGGATTCTTCGATGAATGGATATTTCAAAAGGACTGCATATAGCAATCTCATGTAACTTTAAAAATGTCTTTCTGATCA
The DNA here is from genome assembly GCF_018340385.1 of Cyprinus carpio. NCBI lineage: Eukaryota > Metazoa > Chordata > Actinopteri > Cypriniformes > Cyprinidae > Cyprinus > Cyprinus carpio. The sequence continues at coordinate 4,297,004 of NC_056619.1, forward strand.
ATTTAATGCATCCTTGCAAAATAAAAGTAAGGGACTTAAAAGGTTCTTCACAGCGATGCCATAGAGCAGGGTGGCAAACGTCGGTCCTGGAGAACCGCAGCCCTGCAGAGTTTTGCTCCAACTCTAATCAAACACACCTGAACAAGCTAATCAAGGTCTGAAGGGTTACTAGAAAGCTACAGACAGGTGAGTTTTAATTAGGGTTTACAGTATACAGTTTACAAGATCTTTCACAGAAAGTGTTTAGCTTCCAACACAGCTATAGAAGAACCATTTTTGGTTCCACAAAGAACCATTCAGTCAAAGGTTCTTTAAAGAACCATATGTTAAAGGTTCTTTATGGAAAGGTTCTTCTATGGCATCGTGAAGCACCTTTATTTTTAGGAGTGTATTGGTGTAAAATATGAATTGTCTTTCTACAATGCAGTGAAGTAAAAGTAAAAATCAACACAGACATTTATAATGGAGTAAGCTAAAAATATTACAAAATATTTTAAATCATGAAAAAGTGGCTGTGTTGTGGATGTTTTTAGTGGGTGTATGAAGTATTTTCCTCTCAAGGTCACACAGGTGTAGCAGAGTAACCACAGGTGTCACAGTACTGTCATTTTGAGCAATGTTTGTTTTATTAAATAAAACCTCACAAAGTTGTTTTGTGAAATACTTTGCTTGAAAATACATAGCAGTTGGTTTGATAATTTACATTTATGCATTCATACATTTATACTGTAAAACAATACTGTAATTAGGTGCACACACACACACACACACACACACACACACACACACACACACACACACACACACACCTATCAGGAAAACTCAGGGAGTTACAGGGAACATTGTGGTGTAGCAATGTATTGTCCTTGAGTGGCTCTTTATTTTCTTCCGAGGACTTCATGTGCAGTTTAATTATGAGTGCTGAGATCCTAAAATACCCTGTGAGCCAGACCATGAAGGCCACATCAGTGAGCCAAAGCCAGCACACATATATTAGAGGCTTTCTAGCCCAGAGCACAGCACGTGTGGCTCTGCATGTGTGGCATTATAAAAAACTAAGTGTAACTGTTTATTACATGCAGGTTGTTCTCAAATGGTTTTGTGTCAGGACCCAGATGCTACATTGTGCATCAACCTGACATGGTACCAAAATTGTTTATCAAACAAAATGTCATGTATTAATGGATTAATATTACCATGAACTGCATGGACCAGACTCACAGATGGAAAAGAAAAAGTGAAAATTATCTAAAATATCTCTGTGGTGCTCATGGTGTTCCAGGCATGAATCCCAAGAACCATATGAAAGAACAACATAAAAGAAAAAAAGTTAACAGGATTTATCAATACAGTCTCTCTTTTCTGCACATGGGGACACACACTCACACTCGAGTCATTACTTTAAAGCAAGTTTTGGGGGATTTTGAGAAAAACTCCCTCCTACAGAGAAAGCAGAGAGAATTCCCACACACACACAGTCACACACACACACACACACACACACATAGAGTGCAGCAGCAGCGGTTGGGCTTGGCTCCAGAGACCCCCGCCTCCAGACGTAAGTCTTTCCAGATGTGCTTACATCCGTCCCACTGCTGAGAGACGCCACTAAAGACACATACACACACACACACACACACACACACACACACACACACACACACACACACACACACACACACACACACACATTTAAATTAATGAATTAATGTCAACAGTGTAAAGGCCCTTAATAAACATAATAATTATGGAAATTATATTAGTTGGTTTTATTTTAACACAATATCATTAATTAAGTGAACACTGGTCATTTCAGTAAATTATAAATCATTTCACTACTTTGGTTTGAGTGGTTGTTTTCCCAAAAATAGGGGGAAAAAGAAAGAAAAACTGGCAATTTGTTCTGAAACATGTTTCTTAATTTTTCTTTCTCTATTAAATGTTTCAAACAAAACTTGTTTTTAGAAATATTGTTGGCAGTCAACTAACAGTTTTTTTTTCTTTGTCCTCAATTTCACTCCTTCAGTCTTTTGTAAAAACTCTTTAACTAACAAAATATGTTCTTTAATCCCATCATCCACCAAGGAAATGATATCATCATAGGTGACAAACAAACATTCATTCCAGTTTGATGTTGGTAAAACTACAATAGAAGATAACCTTTAGCTTTTTTCATGCTATTGCATAACTCAAGTTACAATGAATAATATAAGCCTGAACAGAAGGGGAAAAGGAGTATGCTTAATTGTATTGAATGTGCACTTGTGTACTTCCAATATTACATTAAAAATTAAAAGAAGTCCTACTTAAAAGCACATGCAAGTTCAACTAACTGCATTCAATATAAATGTAAACTATGATAAATGTAATTTATAATGCATTTAAAAATTACATTCAGTCCACACTTAAGTATATTCTTTTAAAATATATTATTTCTTGAATAAGTGCTGTAATAAGTACACAAGAACAAATGTTATACAAACTGCATTACAACAAACATACACACACTATGACTTCACGTCTCCTGAGAAACAACATTTTCCTTTGTTCCTTTGTGTTAATGTAGTGTGTCTCATGTTATTTAGCTTGTTAGCATTACTGATTTTCACAGCAATGCTAAAAGGCTAAATACAGTCTTTCACTGAGGTGCCAAATGAGCAGCAATACATCTAGTTCAAAGAGGTGTGTGTGTGTGTGTGTGTGTGTGTGTAAGGGGTGGGAGACAAGTGTTGTGACAATCAAGTTGTTACTGTCTTCTAAAGTCCCCCCCACAAACACACAGTTTAAGGACCCTCACGCCTCAGCAGGTGTTGGGTAGAGAGACACATTTAAAAGTAAAGGGAGAGAGGGAACATCTGTTATAAAGACCTCCCATGCAATGTTTACAAGAACAGCACACTACAGAACTATATTTCTATACAGTGCTATAAAGACAGATGAATTATTCAGAAAACTGAATAGAAGAAAAGAGACTATTGAAAGACACATCAATAACACACCTTCACACAAGGAGGATTGAAAAAGCAGGGCTTACGATCTCTCTCTCTCTCTGTCTCTCTCTCTCTCTCTCTCCTTTGACTGCTTTCATGAGGTTATGGAGCCAGAGAGACTGTGACCCCCTAATGAGTGAATGACACACACACACACACACACACACACACACACACACACACACACACACACACACACACACACACACACACACACACACACACACACACACACACACACACACACACACACACACGCACACAGTTTTATGAGGGCTTTCTTATAGACATGATTTTATATGTCCTGTATCTTCTATCCCCTAAACCTAACTTCTATAGAAAACATTATAAGTTTTCTCATTTTCTCAAAAAAAAAAGAAAGAAAAGAAAAGGTTGTAGTTTTTTTTTTTTAAGCAGACATTGTCAAAAAAAAACAGGGAAAACTTGGATAAAAAAAAAATAGGGAAACCCTGGGTGACACACAAACCTGGAGAACTCACAGTGCTTGCAAATTGCAAGTTCATGTTTGGCTGTGCTTCTTACAAGATTTAAACCTATTTTAAAAGATTCATTTGGTGACATAAACTTTCAAAAGAAAACACAGTATGAACATTTTTTTTTTTTAAATGTACCATTTTTTTTTTTTTTGAAGCATGCAGTTTACGGTTGTAAACCAATGTGCCCTTGAGCAAATCACTTATCCAGAGCTTCCCCAGGGGTCTGTTCCTGCTTTTAGTGTACTGTAAGCATCTCTGGGTAAAAGAAAAGTGTCCGTTAAATGACAAGCATCCAATAGGAAGAGAGAAAGACTGAGAGAAAGAGAGGCTAAGATTAGGGTAATCAGTCCATCAGAGAGATTGATGGAGAAGACATGCAGAGTTTAAGGAGGAGACCAGAGGATCTTAAGTGAGCAGTCTGGCAAAACAGCAAGTGCAGTGGAGCAGGGGCTGCTGGGTAAGGCACCTTGCAACAGCTGCTCTCAATTATCCACCCAGGGGTCGAGGGACACATGGGGCTGTGGGACGGGGGTCAGAGACCACTGGCGCCAGGAGAAGAGCAACAGGTCAGGAAAGATGGAGATTATAAAAATACTAGCAGGCAACTGGCCCCTAAAAGAGAAAACAGATACTGTGTGTGGGGTTTGTTGAGGCCGTACCATAGCGTTACAGAGGAGGAGCCAAAGGGTGGACATTTTATCTTCACTTCCTGTAGAAAACTAAATATAGAACCGAGAGAATGAGAAAGACAAAGAGCAACACAGAGAGACAAAATAGAGGATACACTCTTAAAAATAAAGGTGCTTCACAATGCCATAGAAGAACCTTTTTGTCTAAATGGTTCCATGAAGAACCTTTAATATCTGAAGAACCTTTCTGTTTCACAAAAGCTTCTTTGTGGTGAAAGAAGGTTCTTCAGATTATAAAAAGGGAAGATAGAGATGCTTCTTTAAAGAACCTTTGACTAAATGGTTCTTCTATGGCATCGCTGTGAAGAACCTTTTAAGCACCTTTATTTTTAAGAGTGTACATTTACTCACTCTCACTTGCAAACATATATGACTGTATATGCAAAACTCAAATTAAAATAATTTTTTAAAAAGTTGGGATTCAACCAATACAGGCCTCTGTTCAATTTTTTTGTATGGAAAGAAACACATTTTTCTAAGCATCTCCTTAATTGTGAAAGAAAAACATGCGATCCTAACCTTGATCTCTATACTGAAATCTCAGATGACTCGACTAGTGATTTATCTCTTTTGAATAGTCAAAATATTTGTGTCTGGGACGCCGTGAGCCTGGAGACTGTAGTGAACAATGTGAATTTTTAAAGGCTTGGCTTAAATGTGTGATATGAACAAACAGTGCTTATAAACGACTGTGGAGATTCTCAACTGAAAAGAGTAGAGGTTTTGACTCAGAAACAGTATTTCTAGTACATTTTAGCTTTTATTTGGGTCGGTCCTCAGAGAAAGTCATTAAAACACCAACTGATTAAAAGTAATTGAAAAATGGCTCTGAAACGTCTGTTGACACTTGGCGTGATGTTTTGTATTTAATGTATTTTCCAAATACATGGATTTCCAAAGTATCTGTGAAAGGTGGAAAAAGAATACATTTCTTTGGAAATGCTTAAGGAAATAAAATTTGTGCAATTATAAAAAAAGGTGCTCCTGTTTTATCCATCCTCATATGCATGAAACAGGATTACTGAATACCAGAATAATGTACATTTGTAAGCCTTTTACACATATATTAACTTTCGTGTTTACCCTGAAAACATAGTATATAGTGCCCTCTGCTGGTCTAGTCTGGTGGTGGATAAGAAGAAACTCCCTTCTATGTAAAGTGCTTTGAGTGCCCAGAAAAGCTCTATATAAATGGAAGGAATTATTATTATTATTATTACTCTTGATATGATGGGGTCACTATTACATCGTCACTATTGATCTGAATCAACTCACTCAGCTGTACATAAAATGTGACTTAGATCAGTCATCACATTTGACTGAATTAGGGTGAATTCAGATAAATGTGTCTGCAGTTAGATCAAATTAAAACATATCAAATAAAATGTGTGATTATTTACTGATACATAAACCAAAATAAAATCTAAAATCTAAATCATTATATAAAACTCTAAACTCCAAATTAACTTTTACAGTTACTTTTTACAGTTAATTTTACAGTTATAGTAAAATAAACCCTAAAGTAACACTTTGCGTGTAACTTTTTAAAAAAAGAAAACAAAGTAAAATAATTCAAAGTAAATTCATTCTAACTCAAACTACTAATACTAATTCTAACTCTAATACTAACTACTTAACTAATACTCATTGACTTGATTGCACAGATAGTATTTAAACTGAACTGAGCTGGATGATGACATCACTGAATTCAATGATGAACTGCCTTTAACTGAAAAATGAGTGTTTACTATTGTCATTTTGCATTATTGACACACTATTTTCATATTTAATACTGTAACGTGCTTTGACACAATCTGTATTGTTAAATGTGCTATATAATAATTTTGTTTACTCTTTAACGGATAAACATGTTTATGGACTTTGTGTGCTGTTGCTTTTTATGTTAAACGGGCAATTTTGACAGTGTGTGAAAGGAAAGATTTTTAGATTTTCATTTTTTAATGTACATTTATAATACTATACTTTTTGTTATATTTCATTTAAAACAAAATAAAGAATTTTTTTTTTTGCTATTGGGGCAAAAGGACACGCAAAAAATTATATTTGCTGTAGTCTGTTCCTGTCAATATCACGAAAGTTTGCATTTAAAAAGGACACACAAAAATTTTTGCTGGTCCTTCCTGTCAATATAAGTTTACTCAACTATGACTGCTAAAAACCCCGGATATGTGAAAAGGATATTTGAAAAGTTTCAAATGCAAATTAATAGGTCCTCGATGCGGGTAGTTTCTATTATTCTTTTTTTTTATTCACTCTCTCTTTAGAAAAGCAAACAAAAATGAAGAAAAATAAAGGCATTTGTGCATTCTTCAAAAGACCATGGCAGGCTGTAAAATGAGCCAACTTCGGTGGCAACAAAGTTTCACCTGAGCCCCGGTCTGGTCCATCTGGTCTTGAGCCATCCAGCCTGGAGCTAACAGCTCTCCAGGATCCAGCTGATCCACAGCCTGGCCAATCCGGCCTGGAGTTGATGCTTGTTCCAGATCCATCCAGTCTAATGCCAACTCCTGACGCAACACATCCTAAAGTTTAATTTGCCTCCCTGTATGAAATGGGATAGAGACTGGGAATAGGAGGTTTTGGCACTGTTTAAGGGGACTTGCACATCTGATGGCCAGCAGGTGGAGCCACTTGTACTGGATCCATTAAACCTTTTGCTCCATGTTAAATTTTCACTTGCCTGGTTTTTTTTTTTTTTTTTTTTTTTTTTGTACATTCACACTGGCTATTCCAAGCCACTGCTTGTGGAAGTGGCTCTAAATCTGCGGGTGAAAAAGTCTCCAATAAGCCCAAACATTGTCCAGATGCTGGACTGGTTTGAAGAGGCACATTCACATCCTGATCTTGGAGTATACAGACACAGATTAAGTTTTACTGTTGGGGGTGAAGTCCTTCCTTATAGTTCCTATTGTTCTGGATTTGACCCTACTCTGAAGTAGGAGCTAATTTGGTCCTCCCAAAAGACGTTTCTATAACTAAAACCATTCCCAGTTCCTGCGGTTCAAACATGCCAAAAAGCAGGTAATTACAGGAACTGTAAAAATGTTCCTCCAGTGCAATTAGATGACCATGTGCAAAGTCTTCATGTGGGACCCCGTGTGCAAAGAAGAAGATATGATAACTGAACTGGCAGATAAAGGCTCTAGCATTGTCATAATGGACAAACGATAGTATGCTGGAAAGAAATAAAATATTATAAATAAATGCAAGACCCCTTTAAGGTTGTCATAAGACCTTTATATCTTAAAATCAAGAAGGCTCTGGCAGCCTCTGACACTTGGTGGTAAATTAACAAGTGAACATAGCATGACACATATTTGGATATGTCACACATTTACAGTAGTCATTTTGTTGGTAGCTATATTATAATTCTTAAGTTAATAATAGGAACTAAGTTTGTGAACTTAGTTTTCTCTGCCAGCAAGGTTTTGACCACTGTTCTACATAGATCTGTATAGATTAGTGGTTTTGACACAGAACAACTTCACAGTTGGCATAAAACAAACCAGTTAAGGTACATGTGTAGCTTTAGTGAAAGTGAAGTGAAAGTGAAGTGACATACAGCCAAGTATGGTGACCCATACTCAGAATTTGTGCTCTGCATTTAACCCATCCGAAGTGCACACACACAGCAGTGAATACACACACACCGTGAACACACATCCGGAGCAGTTGGGGGTTTGGTGCCTTGCTCAAGAGTGTCGTGGTATTGCCGGCCTGAGACTCGAACCAACAACTTTAGGGTTAGGAGTCAAACTCTCTAACCATTAGGCCATGACTTCCCCGAGTAGCTATATATAAAGTTGACAGACCGATTTAGACCAGGGATGGGCAGTTCTGCTGCTGGAGGCCATTGTCATATGTTGTTACGTCATAATGACTCATAAAATAAGTTATGCAATGATGTTACATCATAAAAACCTGCTTTTGGAGTTTCTGGTATGCTGAAATACTCTGTGGCTGAGATGTTTGGTGTCATTGAGTATTCATGACTATTCATGAGTTTAATGTTTTGTGTTAAAGCGACTCTGAATAAATTTGTGCATGCACGCTTATAAAATTGGATTAGATCTGGATCAAACCTTCAGTATGTGCTGTTTTAGCTGGATTGAGATACATTTGATTCAAAATATCCTGATCCCAGCAGAAAATGTATACATATTTATATTTTGCACTTTATTTGTTAAGCTGTTACAGTGACAAAGTAGATAAATTAAAAATCATCTTGGTCATCATATGCATAATTTATCACCCCCTGTGATAATAATAATAAAAACTTATTAATTCACAGGATGTTAACTTATGTAGTTTTGACCTTTTAAGATCACTTATTAGTGTATTTAGTATTTATATGTTTGATACAGAGGATCTGTGAATATTATAACAGACTAATCCTGAGCCACCCAGTAATGTTTATGGCAAATCTACAGAGGTCAGTAGTTTAAACTGTGACAGTATTAAATTGTTTACATTTATTTGAAAGTCAAAATATTGATTATTCCTTCTTCTAGAAACGGTTTGATTTAGTTTACCCTAAATGTTAATTAATGCATTAACTCTTAAACTTTTACTAACATGTAGTTAAGGCTGCCATGATTCATGCATGAATCACCCTAAATTAAGGATTTTGTGATTAATCGTGTCTTCAAATTCATTAATAAACAATTTTTAAATAGTTTTTAATAAATAATAATCTCACTAACAATAACAAAAAATCCTCACCATAACAAAATATTTAATAGTACCCACCCCATATAATGGATATAATCAATAAATAAACATAACACAATGTTCATAAACAAACAATTATATCCTAAGTTTATAGACAGGTGCTCTGTCTGTCTCCAGCCAACGTAAGGAAGACCCTATCTAGGACTAACCCACGCAAGGCTGCGGGTCCTGACGACATACCTGGCTGTGTACTGAAGGACTGTGCTGCACAGCTGACAGATGCCCTAACAGATATCTTCAACACCTCGCTGAGCCAGGCAGTCATCCCCACATGTCTCAAATCCACAACCATCACACCGGTACCAAAAAAAAAAAAAAATCACCTGTGTTCTGTCTAAACGACTACTGTCCCATAGCACTGACTCCAATCATGATGAAGTGCTTTGAGAGGTTAGTCATGCACAACATCAAAACCAGCCTCCCCAACACACTTGATCTGCTCCAGTTTGCATACCGTCCAAACCGCTCTACAGATGATGCAATTTCCTCCACCCTCCACCTGGCTCTTACCCACCTAGAAAATAAAGACTCATATGTCAGAATGCTGTTTATTGACTTCAGCTCAGCATTCAACACAATAATCCCACAACAGCTCATTAATAAATTAAACCTGCTGGGCCTTAACAATTCCCTCTGTAATTGGATCCTGGACTTTCTAACTGGGAGACCTCAGTCAGTCCGTGTTGGCCACAACACCTCGAACACTATCACATTGAGCACAGGTGCCCCACAAGGCTGTGTGCTCAGCCCACTGCTCTTTATGCTGTTTACCCATGACTGCACTACCAAGTTCAGCTCCAACCACATCATCAAGTTTGCGGATAACACAACGGTGGTAGTTCTCATCAACAACAGCGATGAAACGCAATACAGCAGTGTTAATTTTGGCAGGCATTTTTGATTTAGTCTTAGTCTTAGTCTTGAGACGAAAATGCTTAATAGTCTTAGTCACATTTTAGTCATTTGAGTCTTTCATAGTTTTAGTCTACTTTTAGTCGACGAAAAGTCATTGCATTTTAGTCAACTTTTAGTCATTACTTTTAGTCAATAGTTTTAGCCAAACTGTAGTTATCAAAATTAATTTTGGTAGCTATTTTATATGTAGTCTTTAAACTAAAATAATCATTAATTCTTATCTCTTTAGACCAAATCAATTAAGCTTATGAGAAATTTGAATCAAGGACTGAATTTGGAAAATCTTGAATAAATTATGACAATTTTCATTTTTGGGTGAACTTTCCCTTTAAGTGAAAAAGGAGCAACTTATTTATTTAAAGAAGCACAATAAGACAAATACAATAGAGATACAAATTAAACTCATTTTTCAGATACTGTAGGTTTTACTTAACATGTATACATTTATTTAACATCTTTTGTTGGTTAACATTAATGACAGATAGGTATTTAATTTGGAATGCTGTTCTTTTAAGACGGAAGGCATACTGACACACGTTCAGTTTTCACACACCTGTTCACGTTCACTTAATCCATAACCTACTGTATTTACGTGAGATACTCTACACGATAAACATTTGGACTCAGGGCCGGCGCTCCGCACACGCACATCACGCACTGCGCGTAGGGCACCAAGTGCTTGGGGGGGCACCAAAAAATCTGGGTCGTGAAAAAATCATCACAATAGGCTACTTGTATAAATAACAAATAAAGTATTTCTAAAAGCATGTTAATATACAAAAGCAATACAAAAGTAATATAGGCCTAGACCAAATTAGTCGAGAAAAAGGTGAATCTCTGTGCCAGTCTCCCTCTGGTGCCCCCCCTTCCCCACCTCCCAGTGGTCTGTTCGATTATGCCTCAATCTATAGGTGCGTTCGACTTGAAGCACGGCTACAGGCGGCGATCACACGAGAGTAGCCGCTTGCAGTCGGGGGCGGAGTTTGAAAACAGACAAGTCAAGCCGGACACTTTCTGCTCCCGTTAGTGACACTCACGTGGTGGTTTGCATACTTTATCACAGATGAAGTAAATTAAATGCATATTTGTCAATACACAGACGTTTTAGAAACGTTTTCATGAGCAACAGAAACAGTCTTTACATACTGCTTATACAGCGCGATTTTTTCAAGAATAAAGTTCAACATAATCATATAACTATTTAAATACTAATAAAGTGAGCGTATAATGCTTTTATCAGTGTGGTGTATGATAAACGTTACTCAATACAACAGTGCGACTACAGTAAAAAGCTTTTTACTTTCTAAAAATACAGATTTGTGGCCATTATTGAAACTGAAAAGGTTAGAATAAACCCGAAACCACACGTGATCGTTGTCATGCGGTGAATCTGGCAATCGTGAAGCAGCTTGTGTCGTCATCAGCGCTCGTGCAGTCAGCTCTGGAGAAACTGCGGGCGGCTGAGTCAGCCGGCTGCTCTCGAAACGCTCTCGCCCGGTACTTTGATGACACACGTGACAGTCATGTGGCGTCGGCGTCGTCTCAAGTCGGACAAAATTTCTAACCGGCAGCACAGCTTCAAGTCAGATTTCGATCGGTTTGCGCAGCGCTTCATGAAGTCGAACGCACCTAATACGCACCAACGATCACGTGTGTTTCGGGTTTATTCTAACCTTTTCAGTTCTCCACAAATCTGTATTTTTTGAACGGTAAAAGCTTTTTTACTGTAGTCGCACTGTTGTATTGAGTAACGTTTATCATACAACACTGATAAAAGCATATATACACCCACTTTATTAGTATTTAAATAGTATATGATTATGTTGAACTTTATTCTTGAAAAAATCACGCCGTATTAAGCAGTTTGTAAAAACTGTTTCTGTTGCTCATGAAAACGTTTCTAAAACGTCTGTGTATTTGACAAATATTGCATTTAATTCACTTCATCTGTAATAAAGTATGCAAACACCACGTGAGTGTCACTAGAGAGCAGAAAGTGTCCGGCTTGACGTGTCTGTTTTCAACCCTGCCCCCGATTGCAAGCGGCTGCTCTCGTTGATCGCCGCCCGTAGCCGTGCTTCAAGTCGAACGCACCTAATGTCAAATTTGGCAGACACCGACCTCAGACATGGCCTCGAAAAGGCACCAAGAGTCGGGGGCGGAAAAAAGAAAAAAAAGAGGGACAGCGGGATGATGCTCGCGCGTCGCTTGCAGGTAAGACAATGTTTTAAATAAAAATGTTAGTTTTGTAGCCCTTGCGTGTAGTATGCATGTCCAGGGGCGTCGGCGCGTCCGCGGCGCTAGTAGTGCAAAAGATCCGGGGCTTTTAGCCCTGCATGTTGAGTCTTTTATTTTAACGGGGTCCGCCGGGAAATTGTGAAACTTGGGCTGTTAAAGATGAAGTTTGTTTGAGAAGGAAAGGAATGCCAATCGTTGGGGTCCTCATCGTCATATTTGAATGACAAAATAAAGCTAATTTTCCCCGTACGTTACAGATGTGTCACGTGTGCATATAGCTATTAGTGCAGAACGTTCCCTATTGTAATTTCTTCACTTCAATACAACGTCTATCTGCCTCTCAGTCTGAACTTTAGAAAAACCCTGCAACTGAACGTGATGTGATTTTTGCCAAATTAGACCGCTTAGATAAAGATTTTTTACGTTGTTGTACTATGGCATGCGGGGGGTCATTTCAAGAGGGTTCGGCCAAGGCGACACTCTGTTGTGAAACTGCAATTAGAAAAAAAAAAAAAACACAATCTCAGTGTTTGTATATTTTCATATTCACAGAGTTGTCAAATTATTGAGGGCTGGGAAAAAGATTAATCTCGATTAATCGCATCCAAAATAAAAGTTTGTGTCTACATGATATATGTGTGTGTGTACCGTCCTGTATAATTGCAATGGTTTATTTGCATTTAAAATGTGCACTTTAAAAATTCATACTTCATAAAATTCATACAGTTATACTGTTATTTGGCACTAAACGTTTTTTGCACTTTTAACTTTCTGTGTTTAGTTCAGTTCCAATTATTCATTTGCAGCAGTTATTTGGAATTAAAGAGAACCTAACTAAGAAATTCTGAATGGTAGTTATTTCTTTGGTGGGGTGGTGGGTGGGTGGGTTGGTGGTTGGGTTGGGGGAGGGGGGGGGGCACACCGCCAAGCATTTGTGCTTAGGGCACCCAAATGGCTAGCGCCGGCCCTGTTTGGACTGTTGTGTGCGTATTTGAGCGCTGAGAACTGATCGCGCGCTGTATATGAGAACTGAGGAAGTGGAGCACGCGCGCGAGAGAGATCACTTCTATCTGCACGATTCCGCCTATCCCGCCTTCACTAACTTTAAGTTAATCGACAACAAATTGTG
>NC_056619.1:4611213-4711213 GCF_018340385.1 Cyprinus carpio
TCTCTCTTCTATCATGTGACTTTAAAACAATGCAGTATAGTGCACAATGACTACTTTTTGTGTTATTCGTTTGTCTGTAAAGTCCTCATTGACATTCATTACATTGAAAAGATCAGTCAGGATTTTCCTCTGTAGAAATCTAATGATGTGTAGCCGCTGAACATTCTGAAGAACTGAATACAAAGAGATCCATCATTGTAATTACAAAATGACACTTCCTTCTGTATACAAAATAAATGCCATTGGTAAATAAAAACAACACAGAGATGCCCAGTTGTAATCAACTATTACATGATCTTAAACAACAACAACAAACCCAAGTGTCTCAAAATGAATAAATGTATGTAACATAGACCCTGTGCTAAAACATCAAACTACTTCTATTGTGAATAAGATGTAATCTGTTGATGAGTGTATACTTGTGTATAACTTGACCTTTGTATGATAATAGAAGGATATAAAACAGTAGACATACTGATCTATGATCTGCCGCACCACCCAGTGAATAATAATGAAGATTGTTATGACAGAACACACATGCGGATGATGACTGACCGATGACCCGAGGGACTGGCCTTTATTCCCAGACTTTCCCCGGACGCTTCACTTACCCGCACCGAGAGTGATGTCATCACAGCAGGGCATTTGTCAGCACACAAAAACACACAGAGAAAAGACACGCAGTAATGTTAACATATCATATTCATCTCAGAGATTTGCACCAAAATTCCTTATGAGTCTTCAGTTTCCAAATCAACTGACATGCAGTAAAAGTATAGTGCTATAAAAATAATGCAAATAGCTCAGATCATTTGGTATTGAAAGAATTTGCTCAGTTATACTTCTTTTCCATAGTCCTCTTTATACATTCTACTAACTATGAGTAAGTTTGCAACTGCATGTCAACTCACTCTTATTAGTGTAGTAGTAGTATGGTTAGTGGAACAAGTTGACATGTAATTCCAGAGTTACTTATAGTCAGTGTAAAAGTGTGTTAGGGATCATTAAAATAAAGTGTTAGCAGATATTAAACAGACAGTCTACTAATATGCTACTCTAATGAGAGTTAGTTGACATGAAATTGCAAAGTTACTTAATAGTCAGCAGAATTCCTAAAGTTGACTATCAAAATAAAGTGTTACAATTTGCTTAATTGTTCAAAATGAGATCTCTGACTTCCAGTTGGAGACTTTTGATAGCTTGGGTGTTTTTTCTTAGGAGAAACATCTGAGAAACAGGACTTTTTATTATTATTATTTCATAAGAATACAGTGATAATTTTGAATGGCTGTTAATGAAAAAGACGCTCTTTGCAGCCAGATACAGAAAAAACAAATGTAGGACAATTTGAGAAGAGAAAATCCCTCCAGTTATAAAGATCGCTATCCCATTGCTTTTTATTGGTAAACAAGTGTTTTTGTGGCTCACTGATGATGACTTCCTGTTGGTGGGATAAAACTTCCTGTATGGGAATGCTTGTTTATGTATGTGTGGGTTTGGTAATAGCTCTGTTCCAGAAACTAAGGTGGCTTGCATCTGACTGTAAGTGGACTTTGCTGGCTATTCAGTCTTTATAATTGGGATTCCAGACTGTCCAAGTTCAGGGCCTTGCAACAGCACAGGGAATAAGAGAACATCAATATATCACTTTACAGGAAGTGGACAGAGAAATTAATTCAGCATCAAATCAGCACTTTGAAGATTTAATAAAATAAAGAGTTAAATGTTGCTAAACTGACAATGTTATACTCTAATAGCCCTAATCACACACAAATAAAAGCAAAAATAGTGTTTTAATTGCAGATCAAATGTTTTCAGTATTGTTATTTTCTTTTAACTTGTCCACCATCTTGAATAAATGTATTCGCTGAGCTTGCTAAAGTGCATTACCTTGTGAAAAATAAGTACACTTTAGAATACATTTTTTAAAAGAGTACTTGTTACAAAAATAAAACACTTTCAAAGAATATACTTAAGTGTAAACTGAATGTAATGTTATACTTAATTGCATGTTATTTGCATTTAACTTGAAAATGTATTATGGTTTACATTTATATTAAATGTTATTATAAACTTACAGAAGTACGCTTATTTTGATGTGTTGACTAACATACGACAACACATGTAAGGTACTTTTAATAGAAACGTAGAGAAGAAATTATATATAAAGATGTACTTATTTCCTATACATAACTGTGTAAAAAAAAAGCACAGAATTTAAAGTAATTTTTCTTTTTAGAACGTCTCAGGTCACCCTTCAGGATTGCTATTCTGTCCTAAAACCTAAAACCAAAACACATTCTTGTCTTACAACAACCCTGATGAACTTTTTTCAGTCCACTTTAAATGTTGACTACTGTATGCACACACACACACACACACAAAACATTTTGTCTCTTTGTATGCAGTATAATGCACCAGAGGTGGAAAGTAACGAATTACATGTTAATTAAATGCACTGTATGTAGGTAGCACATGTTTTGTTAAAGAATTGTGTGTGTGTGTGTGTGTGTGTGTGTGTGTGAGTGTGTGTGTGTGTGTGTGTGTGTGTGTGTGTGTGTGTGAGTGAGTGTGTTAGTGTGAAAGCTTGGACGAGTGTTTATATTATCTATCTTCTAATATGCTGTCTCAGTTTTTATTTTTGATTATGGTTGTGTATTTTAAGCCAGTAGCTGTAATTGTGGTGTGTAATCATTGCTGTATGTCATCAGGGAAACAGTTCAGCATGTGAAAATCCTTTTCTAAATATTTATAGTAGTATTGATGTTTTAACTAAGACCAGATGTGTCACCGATGGCTGCACTCAAATTAGGAAATGTAATTTTTTAATGAAAGATTTGTTTGTAATAAGGTCTTGCTCTCGTGTGTGACCGCACAGTGTCCTGCTACTGATGCTTCAAATAATGAAACATGATCTCTGCACACATGAAGCCGTGACCTACTGAGAGACAGAGGCCCTTCAATTTACATTAAAACAGACACACAATTATGAGAGACAGAGACAGCTGTAGTTAATGACATCGTCCAGACATTATGTTTTGTCTACTACTGCTTTTTGAGAAAGACATTGTCTATCCATTGCAGCCAACTGACATACAACTACATTAACATTCAGCCTGACTTGCCAATGTTGTCTGAACTGAAAATGAACAGGTATGAATATTTTTACTGTCCACAATTTGCATTATTTCCAAGTGATATTTAAGTGACATTTCATCCTATATCCAAGCTTAAAGGTGCACTCTGTGTTATTTTGATAATTTTAAATGTTTAACTCATAAAGAAATGAACCGCACTGCATATGTAAAAAGTTTGAGCATTAAAGTGTTATATTTTATTTTTGATTATGAAAAATGTAATATTGGTGTTGGTACTCCTCCAAGCTCTGAAAAACTTGTATTACTACTTTTATTACTTTGGCCCGCAGACAGATGCTGCTCTTTATGGGGTTCATGGCAGTGAGACTGTAAGCGTGTGAGACTCCTCTGATGGTAATGAGGATCATCACACACAGGAAGTGAAGGAAATGCCACAGTGGGTGTGTAATGCCATCTCTGCTGTCTTTTTTATACCCAGTCAGTTTATTGATAAGGGTTGATGGGGAGGGGGCAGTAAATGTAAGATGGGAAAAACAACACACTGACCAAAACATTGCACTGTGACAGTCACATCAGTGTGTTTTTGCAACAATAACTAACAAAAAATAAGCTATACTGTTTTATTCAATATTACATTTAAACTTTATGCTGCAACTTCAGTATAATTTTATAATTTTATTTATTTTTATTTATTTATTTTTTCGGGGGTGGGGGGGGGGGCATAATCACTGTTATTATCTTGTCATAATTTTAATGGAGTGTAAAGCCAGACGAAGACGTCCTCTCACCTTCAGAGTGTGTGTTATGTAAGAGATGATGACCATCATGTATTTGTGAGGATGTGTTAGAATTAAACAATAGCTATTTTGCATTACATGTGATTCTTTTTGAAGTTTAGGGATGGTGAGATGCACGCCTGAGCACAGGTACTGTAGTGTGACTGTAGCACTAATGTGTGTAGTCACAAAATGTGTGCAGCCATTTAAAATAAAGGTGGCTTGACATCTGTTTATGCTTAAAGGAACACTCCACTATTTTTGAAAATAGGCTCATTTTCCAACTCCCTAGAGTTAAACAGTTGAGCTTTACCATTTTTGAATCCATTCAGCCAATATCCGGATCTGGCAGTAGCACTTTTATCTTAGCAAATAATTTAACCCACATTTTACAGAGCCCTGAGCATGACACTGAAAAAAAAAAAAAAAAAAAAAAAAAAAATATATATATATATATATATATATATATATATATATATATATATATATATATATATATATATATATATATTATTGGCCATGAATTAAGAATTTGCTTCCACGACTTATTAATTCATTACTGTGTTTTAGGTCACGTTGTGTAAATTACTACCATGTTTTAGCTACTAATTTGTTCATGGTCACGATTTAACTAAATTAAAACATACTGTTGTACTACGATTGAAACTCCCTAAAACAACGGAACAAATTAATCAAACATTGCCGTGATTTAATTAAACATGCCCACAGATTAACAAGTTGTTGGAACAAATTTGTAGGGTATGTTAAACGATGTACTAAACAACAGAAAATTTGCTCTGCATCTTTGAAAAGTTTCACATACAGACAACAAAGCTGATCCCTGCTGATCCATGAGAAAGCTCTGCATTATTCATGCCAGGCCACTAGTTGGTGCTCTCAGTTTGTGAGAAACACTGTAACTGTGCACATATACATTCCTATAGACTGCATGTGTAATACACAAGCGTATCACATCACTGTTTTCACAAATTCGTGTTTTTGTTTTGTACACAGAGACACTTATGTTATGTTATGTTATGTTATGCTATGTTACACTTATGTTAAAGAGGAACATCTAAACCTGTTTTTAAATGTTTGCATTTTCAGGCCCCCAAAACTCTCTTGTCATGTAAATAAACAGCAAAAATAAATAAATAAATAATAATGATAAAAAATAATACATTTAGTTGAAAATGGTGTCATGTAAATATAGTCTTAGTTTGTGGCCACGATATCCACTGATATCAAAATATTTTTTTTTCTGCATGTGTGAGGCTACTTGTTAAATTGTTTGCAATATTCTTAACCTGTTGCTCCACCATGACAGTAGTAGACCTAAAAGAGTAACCGACAGTACACTCTAAAAATTATATCTCTGAGTTGAAAATAAAATAATTATTGTAGCATATTTTAGAAGAAAATACTATTTCAGTATTTTTACTTAAAATGTAACATTTCATTCAATGTTATTTGCAGTTTCTTTGTAATCATTTCATAAATGTAGCAAATGTAGCAATTTCTGAGTGAAAATGGTTTTAAATCCTACACAATATTTCTACACAATAGAAGAAAATGGTTTACTAATGCCTGCCATAATGCCCCTAGTTGCAACACTTAGAATGCAACATATTGTCTTATGAATTGCTTTAGATCCAGTCTGTATCCAGCCCAGATGGTGGATCAGCACCTAGAAAGGACCTCTACAGCCCTGAATGTCAGCGGAGACCCAGAACAACTAGATGAGCCCCAGATACAGATCCCCTGTAAAGACCTTGGGCCTCATTTATAAAACTTTGCGTAGATTTCATCCTTAAAGTTTGCGTACGCACATAAGGCAGAATTTAGCCTATTGTTAAAAAGAATGTAATTAAGTTTTTTTGTAAAATTATGTAATTTTAGTGTTTATATCCATTAATGCGAGTGGAGTATTTAATGTAAATGTGTATATCGACATGAAAACAGAGTTTAAAATCGCTGTTTGCTTAATTACTTTTCTCAATCCAGGAAAAAGAAGTGCGTACACACGGTCAAGAGCATCCTTACGGTGCGCACTTATTTACGCCAAGTTTATTTTTTATAAATCCCGATATGTGCGTGGAAAAATGCGTACGTTTATACATCAGGCCCCTTGTCTCCTAGACAGCCACCAGGACAAGACCACGAGAGCCAGATGAGTCCTCTGCACAATCTGACTTTGCTGCAGCCTGGAATTAAACTGTCGCCTCTGGCTTGCTTAGTTGGGGACACTTCATTTCCAGCGATATCGTTGACTTGATTGCACAGATACTACTTAAACTGAAAGCGATATAGTTGAGACATCACTGAATTCAATGATGAACTGCCTTTAACTGAAAATTGAGTGTTTACTATTGTCCTTTTTCATTATTGACACGCTATTTTCCTATTTAATACAGTA
Source organism: Cyprinus carpio (assembly GCF_018340385.1). Lineage (NCBI taxonomy): Eukaryota > Metazoa > Chordata > Actinopteri > Cypriniformes > Cyprinidae > Cyprinus > Cyprinus carpio. The sequence goes on from NC_056619.1 coordinate 4,617,504, forward strand.
AAGTTGCTTTGACACAATGTGTTTTGTTAAAAGCGCTATATAAATAAAGGAGACTTGACATTTCATAACACAATGAAACAGACCTTGCATGACATGAAGCATTTATGTATAGAGTATATTGACCTTCATCAAATAAATGGTTTTATATTAACAAGGAAAAAAGATACAGATGTTTTATGCCATCTTTAAGATCAGTTGTTAAGCAGTTTCTAGCATTTACTGAAAGGGAGTATTGTTGTTTTTCTCTGGCTTTCCTTTTCCCTCAAATCAGAGGAAAAGCCGGGCTTGACCTGAATGATGACATCAGCCCATTCAACAGCAGGGAGGAATGAAACTAGTGTGACTAATCAACCTCTTCCTCAGCTCCTTTTCACCTCTCTATTCATTCATTCATCAGGGTTTCCTCAACATATCTATATTCCCGTCTGACCTCACCCCCTTATTTTGTCATTTAATTCATTTTCTCTCATCTCATCTGTTTTCTCGATCAGCTGAAGGGGGTTTCTCCTGTTCTCCTCATCCGTCTGGAGCTTCCGAGGGGGAGATTGTCTGTTTTTCTCATCAGAACGGCTTCAGTCTGACACACAATGTTTTGCTTTGTTGTTCAGATTTTTAAATTTTGTTTTACCAAAATTTGTTGAAGTGTGTAATGAAAACATCCCGCAAAGTTTTAAATCTGAAAGTGCACTGTGTATAAAGTTATTGTCTCTCAAAAGAATGAGTCAACTCTGAGTCAAAACACAAATCCAAAAACTTTCAGTCCCACATTTTGCCACTAGGTACCGCTTCTGGAGCGTAAAAACAGTGGCTTCCCTGGTAACGCTGTACACAAAGCAGCACTGCGCTCACAAACACTGTTTTATCAGGCATAACAGGTATGATGAAATAAAAATGACACCAATATCGGACCAATCACTGCAGATTAGCGTCATGCAAAGGAGGGGTTTGGCAAAATTAATCGTTGCGCAAAACATCTGGGAGTCATTGAGCAAATAAGGTAAAAATAAATGCATATTATAAGACAATGAAAGTGTTTTTTGATCTTGCATGCATGTCAACCTGTTGTTGGGAACTCCCAAAACCAAAAATATGAACCTTCATAACTCATAATAGGGGTACTTTTAACTTTCAACACCTGAACTCTCTCATAATATATTCTGTCACCAGGCAATATACAAACAGGCCATTATTCAAATATCTTCCCTCTCCCTAGTGTGTATAAGATATTAATAAATATGACTGCCTATATGATTGGACGTTGTGGTTGTTAGTGAAAAGCAGCATCAATAGCATGTTCTCACTGAAGACACATTCTCCAATCTCATTTGTTCTTATTTGACCTTTTTCAGTTCTCTAAATACTTTCTGGTGATCTAGTGAAATCATAAACTATAATGCTAGTCTTTACTCCTGAGTCCTGCTATAGGCTACATCCATGACATCCATATTAAAATAAAACATTTAAATTATGGAAGATTAGAACCCAGAATCCCGTGTGAATATTGCAATATTTGCGCCACCAATCATTCATCCACTGATTCACAAAATCCCAGGAAAGACAGTGGCTGATGTTGAAATGAAGTTGGTAAATTAGATGAAATGGGACCCAAGCTCATCCAAGCACTTCAATGGGCCAAAAAGAATAATTGTTCCCTCAAATCACTGTAATGAGGACCTACTTTTACATCAAAGATCATGTCAAATCATTAGTGCCTAACCTAATTAATATTCACAACCCACCAATTCACATTTTTGACATCCCATCCAGGGGTGTGTATCCCAAAAGCATCTCTAGCCAACTACACCTCACAAGTCCTGTTGTTACCAGCGTAGTGCAACAATTTCCCAAAGCACAATTTCAATAAACAATCGTAAACAGCATGAAAATGTTGTGTAGATGGAACTACAGCTCTCAACCTGTGTTTAGAGATATATACTGTTTCTTGTTAGTATGATATTTGGACTTAAATAGATCACAATCTTGTCCTAAGTAAGCAAGCTAACATACTGTATCTTTTATTCCATAAACATTTCTTAGTACCCAGAGAGGTGATCATAATATTTTGCAGGTTTCTCTCACAACAGACCCCTTGCACACTTTCTGTGTCTCCGTGTGCAACTGAACCTCCCTCCATGCTTATCTCTCTCTCTTTCACTGATCTGTGCATCCTCAGCAGGTTTTGTGCTGGTAATCTCTAATATATCTGGTATCAGTTACTTGTGACCTCCGGCAAGCAGTAAGAAATGTGATCACATTCAACTTTGGTTTGTGAAATATCTCACACTCTTCAGTTGATGCTGGGTCAGTGTGAAAGTATGAAATGATAAGGGTTGACTTCCTGTACTTGGGAAGAAAAGAAAAAAAAAACTTTAAAAGGTATTTTTTTCTCCTTTATTTATGAACCAATTTTTCCTTTGAAGATGTCAACAGATTTAACTTCAGAGTAAAGTATAAAATTATAACAGTATAAATGAGACATTCCTCTTTATATACACACACCTCCAAAAACTTCCATCATTTATCATCGCTTTCTCCTCTTCATTTCGTCCTGCAGCAGTGTGTGTCTGTGTGTGTGTCAGCATCCCCTGATGATAGAACTAGATCTTTTTAAACTGGGCGAGTGCGTCACACACACTCAGGGACAGGTTGTCCCACGGCCCGCCCCAGATTAGACCCGAACTGCTGGTAGCGCTAAAGTTAGCAATGTAATTAGCACACAGGCTAATTAGCCCAGAGACATGCAGAGCACACACACACATACCAGTATACACACACACACACACACTTGACGACAGTGATTGGGGGCAGCAGGAGCCATGATACACCACTTCCATGTGTTTGTGACAGCAAAGCTGATATTTATAACAGCATGAATTGTTACATGAATTATATATGATATTTTAACATTAAAATAATATCAGCTACTACTTATTTTATAGTTATTTATAGTGACAGCATCATGGTTAGTAGGTCAGTACCATGGCGTTGTCTATATCAAATCATTATTAAAACAAATATATTAAAATAAATGTATACATTTGACTTGCACTCTTTTGTTTTAAATTTCTGGCATCAAAGTTCATTTTTGATTTATTTTTTCCCCCTAGGGCATAACAGCAAAAATGTCAAGGGTGACACAACTGTCCCCAATACCATAATGAAGAGAGAAAAAAATAATAAATAAAATAATAAATATTAAATAAATTTTATATATATATATATAGCACCCCCTCCCCCCCCCCCCCAAAAAAAAAAAAAATTTTCCCCCCCCCCCCCAAAAAAAAAAAAAAAAATTTACTTATCTACAGGTCATCCAAAGATGTAGATGAGTTGAAACAGATTTAGAGAAATTTAGTATTACATCAATTGGGACAAGTAGACAGACAAATTCTCTTTAAATTCTCCAAAAACCAAATGACATGCAACATCCAAAAATGTACATGGCTTATTTCAAAACAGATTCATCAATTTCCAGGTCATTATTATCAGTATCAATTTCTTTTCCCCCCTACCAATTAGATTATATGGTTGGACATAACTGACCTTTCACAGGGAGTTTGATTGACAGGCGATCTGACCAGTCATAACAGAATCTGACTTTTTTTTTTTTTTTTGACAAACAAACAAGACATTAAAGTAAATTAACATTGATGCACTTGAACTTGAAAAATGGTGTGTACTGATCTTTCTGCAGTTGAAAACTATATACCTTCTTTTATTCATTTCATATTTATTTAATGCATAACTAGTATAGTGGAAGAGATGATTGGTTCATGTGTCACTTGAACTGAGCAAACAGGTACAGTAACAGTAACGAAGGGAGGCGGGTCCTTTGCAGAGGGTCAATTGTTGTATAAATTTCTTAAAAAGAATCATGGACAAAAGGTCTAGTAGCAAATTATATGGGCCATCTGCTGTCCTGCTCTGAAGATTACTGAAAAAAAACAAAAACACAGTATCAGCCCAGCACCCTGTCCTCTACTGACCTCTCCTTCTCGTCTCTCTTTCTGTCCCTCATGCTGGTCGTATTCTTTTTTTTTTTAACCTTCTGCATATTAGATGTTTGGATCTGACTGATACTTGAGTATCTCTCTCTCTCTTTCTCTCAGTGGAAAACTAAAATGCCCACGTTCCCACATTCTCTCTTAATGGTGTCACTCAGCCGAACCCAAACATATCCAAACAGATGAAGGGAAGAGGAGAAACTAACGAATCTCAAACACGAGCCCCGGGAAATGTGTGTGATGCTAATCAAGACACAGCCAAAGAATGCAGAGTGAAAAATATCTAACAATTACGACTCTGTTTGCTCAGGAGGGGAAACTGACTCAGGTGCAATCAGCGCTCATTCACACATTAAATAGAGCTCTTTGTAGGTTCACTAGCACACAGTATCGTGCAGTATCTCTCAGAAATCTGAGTATCAAGTGAATGAATGCACCTCACACATTCTCTCTGAATCATTGTATGTTGTATATAAAAGAACACAATGGGAACACACAAGCATCGGGGTAACAGCACTCCCTAATATGGAACAATGCACACTTGATTGGCCTACAAGAAAGCATGCACAGTCGATTCAGATTCATCAATTCTTACACAATATTTAAAAGTGTTCAATTATGTACTACCTCTTCTCGGTCCTAAAGTTGTCTTTCTTTAGGTTAAGCTTCTTTACTGACATTTGAACAAAAATATATTTTTTAAAGTGGGACATCAGATGCAAAATTCACTGTTACATGTTGTTTGAACTTAAATGTGTCTTAGCAGTGTGTGTACACAATCACCCTATATGATATATATATATATATTTTTTTTAAACCCCCACAAATTATAAGCACTTTCTCAGAACAACCCGTTCATAGATTCTAGGCAAAGTGACATCAGTTTGCACAGGCTCCTCCCATGACTATTGACTGACAATGGTCTTTAATCATAGAACTGCCCTGAGTGAGCTGTCAACAATTCATCTTTTCAAAGCCAGAGCAGGTGTAGACAAGAATGTCTCCTAAGCGATTGAAGTGTTTTGTTGTTGGATGTAATAATGGACATAGCAGTCGTCACTTACTACTGACATCTGAGCCGCTGATGATGCAGTAGATTACCTTTGTTTTTGAAGGGAATGCACCCCCCAATCTACCTAAATGCATCTATGTTTGCGCAAATAATTCGTGATCCAGCTTCACCTAGAACAAGTTAGTATAAAGTTTTTTTTTTTTTTTAATCTTTGCAAATCGCCTTTCCTAATATGCCACGACGAATGCAGCTAAAGTTTACAGTCACAGAGAACGACTCATCACCCCACAGAAGAGAGGGACAGGGGTGAGCAGAGCTCATCAGCATTTAAAGTGACATGCACCGAAATGGGTCGCTGTGAACAGTTATTTTGACAAGGTAAAAATGGTGTTGTTTTATTGAGAAATTCTAAACAAAGTATGTTACAGTTGTATACCTTCACCTAAGACATAAGCAACTGTGTTTAAAAGGATACTAGCAGACTCAGAGACATGCATTTTGACATAATTTCATGCACACATAGACACAGAAGTGAACTGAGTTTAGTGTTCATGTTCATCTGCATGGCTCTCACTGTGTCTATTTCGTGTGCGAATAGACACAGAAGTGAACTGAGTTTAGTGTTCATGTTCATCTGCATGGCTCTCACCGTGTCAGCGTGACATGACAAATCTCCGACAGTAAAAACTGATACGTGTTCTATTTATGACGCACATGTGTGTGAGCAAAGAAATCAATCAGTATAAATGTAATGATCAGTATACTAAACATTGCACATCCTCTGGATGCGCACAACATGATATCGATGCTGAAAATATTTATATATCATGCAGCCCTATTGCCCAGGCAATCAACAAACAGGGGAAGATGCTCCAGAATGTCTCCACTGCCCTTGGTCAACTGTTTTCCCCATCTTCCTCCCAGTGACAGAATTTGCCAATCACGCCACAATGGTTGGTACCTATCCCAATCCTTTAACTCCCAGTCCCATGGCCAAACCTTCACACTATTCAGGTGACCCTGATGAATGCAACGAATACCTCCTTCAAGTCAAGTCAAGTCATCTTTATTTATATAGCGCTTTAAACAAAAAAGATTGCGTCAAAGCAACTGAACAACATTAATTAGGAAAACAAATGGAAAACTTCAATGGAAACTGGCCTTCAAAATGCAAACTAATTTCAGTTCCATGGAAAACAAACCACTTTTATCATCTCCCATCTCACCCAGGCAGAGCTCGTCAGTAGGGCATAGAGCTATGGGACCAAGGACAAGACAAGTGCTCAATTCAACAGGGTGATACATTTGTGCTCTGATTATGCTATTCTGTGTCCTGGCAGCTGCTGTGGTGAGTGAAGTGAGTGGAGGGAACAGGCTAGAGGGATCCTCTCTACCCTTCCAAGTCATTACCGACCACTGCAATCTGGAGAACATCCACTCTGACCAAGCACCTTAATCCTTGCAGGGCAAGGTGGGTGCCATACATCATCTGATTTCACTTCACTGTCACCTACTGACCTTGTTCTAAGAGCACTAAAGCTGATACCCTCCCCCAACTTCATAGTTCTTATCCTCCCACGGTTGGCCTCGTACCCATTCTCCTTTTTCATCAACCCCATCCAATAGGTGATTGACTAGGAGATACTGTCAGTCCTTCTTCTGCTTCCCTAGGGTCTGGTGACAAGAATGCCACTCTTCTGCCACTATTCCTGGAGGATGGTCCAGTCTACACTGTTCAGGGCACCTCCAGGATCTCATTGACTGTAAGTGGTATGGTCCTGGGTCTCAAGGCATAACATTCTGGATCCAACCATCCTATAGAGAGTTACCACCAATCACATCCAGACGTCCTGCACCTTGGCCATGTGGGTGTCCATGATGAGGAGTTTGGGCCTCTGGAGCTGCCCGTGGTGGTTTTGTCTGGCCCTCTCTAGTCTCTCCCTCTCCTGCTTATTAATCTGCTCCACTCTTCATTTAACTCACATGTTCCCCATTTCCTAGACTGATGCTTTTTGTGTGTAAATAAGCCCTTCAGTTTGTTTAATCGGTGTCAAGTCTTGATCGTGTGTACACCCTTCTGCCTATTCATCTTTTAACTGCCCACCTTATCGTTGTTGCTTTTCCAAAGTTTAATATCATTTGTCCTCATGAGAGTTTTGAAGTGTGTAGTTATTTTCTACAGTCATTGGATTGCTTAGTTTGTTCATCTGAATCATTGTTTTTTATGTATTAAAGTACACTTCGCCCGAATGGGTCCCTCTCACAAAGGGTCCTCATTCCTAATCCCTTGACAGTAACAGTAGCTCATGCCTCGTTTTTCCACATACACATACATCGTTGTGAATAGATTCAGCAGTAACGAGATGGATGGAGCTCCATGTGAAAATGCACAGGAATAAAGACGGAGTCTGTGGCCCATAAAGAGAGCAGCAATGTGGGGAGGAGCAGATAGACGAGTCCCTGGTCTGGTCTTCAGATCACCCAGGAGGCCACAGGCCTCTAGAAGAACCTTAATGTACGAGATACACACAACGGCAGAGGACTTTTTTTACAGTGTCCTCTGGGGGTTGGGGCGGATATATGGAGTGAGGAATGACTGCTTCAGACATCATTTGTGCTACAGTGTACACAAATATGTCTGTGCATATGTGTGTTTGTGCAAATGTGTATGCAACTATGATGGTATAAATCTGTGCGTAAGGGTTATGGATGTGTGTCGGTCATGGGGTCATATTGGTATGGTTTGAATATTCCCAACCAATCATCTGCAGATGATAACCAAATTAAACTGTTTGACTTTGCATTGAACACTGGAGGTGAACACAAAAGGTTTGCATAATTTAGCACTGTAAATGCATTAAAAGGTACTGTGCATTGCAACAATTGCCATTACTCGTAAAAATAGGGAACCATTATACTATTTTGTTGGTCGGTTTAATTTAGATTTCTTTGGTGTTATGCTCAGTTGCCCCACTCACAATGAAATTCACTGTACCAAATTCCTTGCACCATTTAAGTATATATAATATACCATGTGTTTTCATTTATTCTGAATGTGTGACATCACAGACGAATGAAATGTGTCACCGAAACCTTACATCGCACCTGCTTAAAAAGTTTACTATGTGTTGGGTGTTATGGTTTGCTGCTGTCATGTTATGCTACTCAGCATAGTTTGCTTGCAGTGTAGAACTTTTTATATATATTATATATATATATAATATATATATATATATATATATATATATATATATATTATATATATATAAATATATATATATATAAACAATGCAATGTAATAAATATAAACAATTATGAAAAATGTTTAATAATTATGTAAAAACAGTATAAAAATACAGTATAAAACAAAAATACATTAAAACGGTTATATTTGGGAAATGTGTGATGAATTCTTTTGAAGCAAAGATCTATTTTCAGCAGCCATTACTCATAATTTTCAATAAATCTTTGATGTATGCAAAGTTCAAAAGAAACATAATTTCATCATGTTTGAAATAGATGTTTTGTGACATCATAAATTAATTTACTGTTACTTTTATTCTGCAAGCACACACTGAATTATCAAATAATAAAAAAAAAACAATTATTGACCTCAAACTTTTGATCAGTATAGTGTATATATTTACAAATAAATGAATAATAATAATAATAATAATAATAATAATAATTTTAGTTCATTTTCTCATTATTTCCATAAAGAGATTTGGAATTGGATATGCTGAGCTCAGTATGAGGTTCAGTTATGTGTTAACTCCATTAGACAGGGGACTTTCCAACCTCAGCACAAACAAAACCACTATTCTGTTTCCTTTATCTCTCTCGTCACGGTTTGCTGTGGTGTAGCATCCGGTCATCTCCAGCGTGACCTGACCATAGCACTCGGCAGAGAAACATGCTCTTTTCAGGCCGAGTTTGTTCCTCCTCGAGCCCAGATTTAGAGTCAAAGTTTCAGGCTGGACTCACACAATGCCGGCTTTCACCATCTGACTTCACGCATGACCGCAACATCTCAATTTTATTTTGTGACAATCAAAATCATCATCAACGCTAATAATAAGCGTGATGGTACCATCTCACAAATTCATGCAAACACAGCAGCAGCATTCAAATGAATTAATATAAAGAACTGCGTGCTGCGTTTGTAACTGTAGTTCACTGCTGCCCCCAACTGGCTCTAAAATTTAATTGTTTAGCAAATGTCTATATGAAAAACAAAGTCAGTCTGTCCATATATATATCTATCTATCTATCTATCTATCTATCTATCTATCTATCTATCTATCTATCTATCTATCTATCTATCTATCTATCATAAAGTTTGGTCTAAACTGAATCTACACATGTAGAACTTCACATTAAGAAACACATTTAACCCCATGCTGCAAAATTGAATTGCACCAAAATTTCCCCCAAATCTGTGTGCAAAAAGTGAAAGATTCTGCAGATTCTGTCTGTACGGCTACATTATGGTCAGTATCTATGTGGCGTATTCATGTCATAACAACAATAACTCACCCGGGGGCTGCCTTTTTGGTTTTTTTGCCGTGGTTTCATTCTCGTCTCTCTGACATAAATGTCTAGACGCTGTCTATACTTCATTTGTACATTCCTGAGGGAAATAACATTAAGTCACCATCAACAATAAACTTATTTGTGTCCAAACATACATGAAAGAGAGCAGGGCTGCTGTTCTTAAAGCAGAATAATGACAGCAACAGTGTTATTTTGATTTTCATAACGCTGTGTTTGATTGGATGCCAGTTAAAAATGTGTCCAGACTCAACGGAAATGTCACAACGCTTTAGGGCTCAAAACCTTGAGTCTATATTGTGAAATATTATTGCAGACTGTTTTGTTTTAATTTATTTAGATTTTTTTTTTTTTTCTTTTATCAAAGCTGAATTTTCAGCATCACTTTACTCCAGTCTTCGGTGTCACATGATCCTTCAGAAATCCTTCTAATATGCTGACTTGCTGATAAATTCATAAACAATTGTCAAAAACAATTTTTATTTTTTTATCAATGTTGAAAACAGTTTTGCTGCTTCATATATATGATATATATATACTGTCACATTAGATAAATTGTATGCATCCTTGCTGTATAAAAGTAACAAATATCCCTAAAAAAAAATAATACTGACATCAAAATATATGTATATACTATATTGTATAGCATTGATATATTATATACAGGGGCATCTCAATAAATTAGAATGTTGTTGAAAAGTTAATTTATTTTAGTAATTCAACTCAAATTGTGAAACTCGTGTATTAAATTCAATGCACACAGACTGAAGTAGTTTAAGTCTTTGGTTCTTTAAGTTGTGATGATTTTGGCTCACATTTAACAAAAACACACCAATCCACAATTTATTTAAGTTAGAATATCTCATAAGACCAATAAAAAAAAAAAAAAAAAACATTTTTAGTGAACTGTTGGCCTTCTGGAAAGTATGTTCATTTATTGTATATGTACTCAATACTGGTTAGGGGCTCCTTTTGCTTTAATTACTGCCTCAATTCGGCGTGGCATGGAGGTGATCAGTTTGTGTCACTGCTGAGGTGGTATGGAAGCCCAGCTTTCTTTGACGCTGGCCTTCAGCTCATCTGCATTTTTCGGTCTCTTGTTTCTCATTTTCCTCTTGACAATACTCCACAGATTCTCTCTGGGGTTTAGGTCTGGTGAGTTTGCTGGCCAGTCAAGCACACCAACAACCATGGTCATTTAACCAACTTTTGGTGCTTTTGGCAGTGTGGGTGGGTGCCAAATCCTGCTGGAAAAATGAAATCAGCAAAAAGCTGGTCAGCAGAAGGAAGCATGAAGTGCTCCAAAATTTCTTTGTAAACGGGTGCAGTGACTTTGGTTTTCAGTCAGCAGAAGGAAGCATGAAGTGCTCCAAAATTTCTTTGTAAAATGGTGAAGTGATTTTGGTTTTTAACACTGGACTTCAAGCAACTTGCGCTATGAGCTTCTCCACCCTTCCTCCAGACTCTAGAACCTTGGTCTCCAAATGAAGTACAAAACTTGCTCTCATCTGAAAAGAGGACTTTGGAGCACTGGGCAACAGTCCAGTTCTTCTTCTCCTTAGCCCAGGTAAGACACCTCAGGAGTGGCTTAACAAGAAGAATATGACAACTGTAGCCAAATTCCTTGACACGTCTGTGTGTGGTGGCTCTTGATGCCTTGACCCCAGCCTCAGTCCATTCCTTGTGAAGTTCACTCAAATTCTTGAATCGATTTTTGCTTGACAATCCTCATAAGGCTGCGGTTCTCTCGATTGGTTGTGCATCTGATCTCTTCCACACTTTTTCCTTCCACTCAACTTTCTGTTAACATGCTTGAATACATCACTCTGTGAACAGCCAGCTTCTTTGGCAATGAATGTTTGTGGCTTACCCTCCTTGTGAAGGGTGTCAATGATTGTCTTCTGGTCAACTGTCAGATCAGCAGTCTTTCCCATGATTGTGTAGCCTAGTGAACCAAACTGAGAGACCATTCTGAAGGCTCAGGAAACCTTTGCAGGTATTTTGAGTTGATTAGCTGAATAACATGTCACCATATTCTAATTGGTTGAGATTGAATTGGTGGGTTCTTGTAAAATATGAGCCAAAATCATCACAATTAAAAGAACCAAAGACTAAACTACTTCAGTCTGTGTGCACTGATGTTTTAATACACAAGTTTCACAATTTGAGTTGAATTACTGAAATAAATGAACTTCTCCACAACATTCTAATTTATTGAGATGCACCTGTATTGTAGTATATAAACATTTTGAACGTACAAGTTTCGAATGTAATTAATGACAGATTTTCTGCAACTTGCATGATGACACACACTTACAGTGTAAGTAATATGCATGGAACAGAGTGGTTATTTCATCCTCCTGTGTGTGTGAAGTTAAAAGCTTCGACCTCACCACCATTTTTGGTTGTGCAGCTTTAACCTATGATCATGCTTTTTTTTCTTTTCTGTAATCGTTTCCTCTCAATATGAAAGTGGGTCATGTGTGTGGTTTTTGATAGCCTGATCTGATACAGCTGTGATCTGCGGTCATGGCCTTTAGCAAGTTAAACAGTTTTGAGCTGATAAATTAAACCCATATGATGAAGAGGAGCCATCTAGTGGTAACTTACTAATAACTGCAATGCAATGCTTGATTTCCCTACAAGTTTATTTTCCGGCTATCTTTGCAGCTGTTGTGCTTTTATTTGTAGGAGGGTAGAGAACATTACTAAAGCAGCTGCACACAGCTGTACAAAGGTCAGTCTGATTCAAAAACATTTCACTGCAGGTCACATTTCACCACTTCAAAGAGCTCCTATCATAAGGAATCAAATATTCCCTGATCATCTGGGACCAGGTAAGAGCTCATTCTGCTATGAAAACACTGCAACTTTCTCAAAATTTCCTCCTCGGGGTAAAAACAACTTGTTCTGAAATTTCAAAACTTCTGAGATCAGAGACATAAATTTATAAACAACACGTATTATTCACTGAGGTAATAAAGAGGAAGCAGGACAGATGCAATTATTTCTAAACAACACATGAAAAAAGTCAAACGTGGGTCAAAGCCTGTGCTGTTTCTGATTGTGTGTAGCACCTACAGCTCTGCAGGACGCTTCAGTCAATTTAGTCTGATCACAATCATTTGTGAGTCATATTTCATCAATGATGGTTTTATGAATCCATCGTAGTATTTTACATAAGAAAATATATAATGAACCCCTGTAGAATAGGAACAAGAAGTGGCTAACACCTAGTATCTAGAAGTGCCCTGGTGAAGAGTGAAGCCTCTTGCTGTCTCACTGCGGTCAGGAAGTTCACACAGATTGATTACCCTACATGACCAGAGTGAGGGGGCAGCTGTCATACTCACACTAACAACCACAAAAACACCTGCAAGACCACACAAGTCCCAACACAAGTCTCAAACCAAACAGAGCCTATAACTGCTGACAGATCTGAGATCCAAGCCGGACAAATATATCAGTCACAGAGTGATCACATCTCTGCAGTGCTGAAGTCTCTCTACACAATTACAATTTCACATGCAAAGCAGAGAACAGAAGCATTATTCTGTAGCGCTTATATTGAGTATTGTTTTCACATTTCAACATTTAACTGTACTTCAATAATTAACTGGTTCAATTTAGTAGTGTGCTCGAAATAATGCCAAGCAAATAGTAAGGTGATTTTTTTTTATCTCAGTATCAAAAGAAAACAAAAACATTGTTATTCATAAAAATAAAGCACATTCCACTCAATCTCTCATCACTGTAATGCATCTGGATGTATTGTTGAGCAGTTTTAACAATGATGCTCCTAAACTTGATAGTTTTATTCAGCAAGGATGCATTACATTGATCAGAACTGTCAGTAAAGACATCAATAATGTTGCTAAAGATTTTAAAGAAAGGCTGTTCTTGTGAATTCTCTTTTCATCAAAGAATCCTGAAAAAAAGTATCACAGTTTCCTCACAAATGTGAAGCAGCACAGCTGTTTTCAACATTGATAATAATCAGAAAATGTTTTTCCTGAGATGTTTCCTAAAATATAAGAATGATTTCTGAAGATCATGTGACACTGACGACTGGAGGAATGATGCTGACAATTCAGTTTTGATCACAGGAATAAATTACATTTTACAATGTATTACAACATAAAACAGCCATTTAAGTGGTAATTAATATTACACAATATTATTGGTTTTACTGTATTTTAGATCAAATAAATGCAGCCTTGGTGAGCAGAAGAAAACTTTTAACAAATAATTCCAAACTTTTCATTCAAGATCTCATTAAACAGTAAAAACTTTTGTTAAGGGGGAAAAATAAGCAAAAATGAATAATACTGTATATATACAGTATTATTCTGTATATAATATACAGTATATTTTTTATATAATATACAGTATATATATTTTTTTTTGTTACTTAATTTTTTTTTTCTTCATATAAAATCATGAACATGAACAGATTTAATCAAAATGACTAGTACACAAAAAAATAATGTTGAACTTAGTTTTGTGTATTTAAAATGTTTTACAAATATTTCAAACATCTCGATTCAGTACAATCATGAAAAATATACAGAGTAAAAGTATAAAGGCTGTAAATTCACACTTATAAATAACATTCTAGAGATTGAGTTTCTTTAAAAACTATAAGACAACTACTAGCAATAGAGGTAGTGTTAAAAACACACTGACAGACACAGGAGCTCTACAAAATCGAAAATCTATATAAAATATGACATTTTCATTTCATATGAAGCATATCAAGAAGTCTTTTCCCTGTGGCTGGTGGTGTTCTGCTGTGACTCTAGTGTGTGCACTGACCAGGGAGGCGATGTAGACCCAAACGGAGAGCACATTACCGGGATACGGGTGCACATAGACCGCCAGGGCAAACTCTACATTTGGGGCTTCGACCTTATGAACCCCTGTGCTGTGAACAGCTTCAATGATTGGCCGAATCTCTGAGAAAGGAAGGTGCAGGGGAAACCCAGATATCTGAAACAGATCAGTAAGTAAACAACATTAAAGGGGTGAGTTCACTGTGATGCAATACAACTTGGCCACCTATGCAGTAAAAAGGCTTTTTTTTTTTAATCTTTGCCACATTACAAGAGACAAGGGCTATAGAGTTTCCCTTTGGAAAACTATACTGCACTGGGCTCAATCCGACTTCCAGCTGGAAGTACGATCTGTAGTTTTAACATATAAACTGGTAGATCTGGGTGCACGTAACATCGAAAAGGAGCAACATTGTTCATTTTTACATATACTAACTGACATTGCAACAAACACAAGATGCTTGAAAATTGTCTGAATCATTCTTTACAATCTCATTGAGCATGTCTGGCCCTCACGCTGACCAATACACAGCTATATTAGCTAAAGTGTCAATTTTTTCGAAATTTGAGATTTTATACATCATCTGAAAGCTTGAATAGGAAATAAATAAGCTTTTCCATTGATTTATTGTTTGTTAGGAGGACAATATTTGGCCGAGATACAGTACAACTATTTGAAAATCTGGAATCTGAGGGTGCAAAAAAAAATAATGAGAAAATCCCCCTTGAAATTTTTCCAAATGTAATTCTTAGCAATGCATACTGCTGATCAAAAATTAAGTTTGATATATATTTACGGTAGGAAATTTGCAAACTATCTTCATGGGAACATGATCTTAACTTAGTAATATCCTAATGATTTTTGTCATAAAAGAAAAATCGATAATTTTGGACCCATACAGTGTATTTTTGGCTACTGCGACTTAAGACTGCTTTTTGTGCTCCCAGGGTGACATCTGTGCTGCATGTAAGGCTATTAGCCTGTGTAAAGTGTGATTTCTAGCAGAAGACTTACCCTGTATTCTCCCAGAAGGCTTTGCAGCTCGAGGCGATGTTCCTCAGCCACCTCTCGCCCTCCGCTCAGCTCTAATTTTGGCAGGAACTGACGTAACGTAGAGGATGAGCAGTAGCGGTTCCAGCGCGTGGGGTGACGCGGACGCCATTCCATGATCTTCTCCCTCAAAACCTTCTCTATCCTACAGCGCAGAAGCTCATTTCATTCAGGTACTGCATGTGTCCCTTAATGACTGGGGGTGTTGTTTGATTCAAACAACCTGTCTTGTAACTCAACAGCAACTGCTCTGTCCTCGTGTGTCTGTACACCAGGCCCTCCCGCTGAAAACATGACTCAAAAATTCAACAGTTTGGCCCAAATGGGCAACAGCTGCAGATTAGAACGTTACTTCAGAAAGTGATTTTTAAGAGTCACTGGGATTCGTTTCAGCTGGGTTCATTTAACGGGTGGCCTGTGATTGTGGATCACATCCTCCCCTGAAACACTAGAGAGGCCGGGATCAGCGAATGCTCCGTGAGAAAACGCTTTCCAGAGATTTTGGCTTAGTACGGCGAAACTCATTCTCACAGGTGCGCGTACTGGCTGGATATTAAACCACACCTGAGACACATGGACAGACATAAAAATAAAAATAAGAGAATCATATCAAGAAAATAAAAAATGCCAAGCTTTTGCCAGAATTTTTTTGCTTGTTTGTTTTGTTTTTTTTTTGTGCACAAACATAATGATTTTTTGGAAAAATTATGATTTTTTTTCAATATATCTGAATAAAAGTCTCTTATGCTTAACCAGGCTACATTTATTTGATCAAAAATACTATTAAAACAGTTATGTGGAATTATATTTTTGTGTAAGAACAGAAAGATCAAAATACAAAGCATTTATTTAAAACAGAAATCTTTCTGTAGCATTATAAAAGTCTTTATTGCTAATAAAATATGAGCGGCACAGCTGTTTTCCAACAGTGACAATAATCAAAATGTTTCTTGAGCATCAATCCGCATATTAGAATGATTTCTGAAAGGATCATGTGACACTAATGATGCTCTGAATAAATTCAGCTTCACATCACAATAATACATTAGATTTCACCCCAATATATTCACCTAGAAAACACATTTAAAATTGTAGTAACATTTGGACAATATTACTGTAGTTCTGATCAAATAAATTTGGCACAATGTTTCAAAACTCCTCAACCAAATAATTATTGTAATTCATATTCTAAACTTTTGACTTGCAAATTGAGTGTAAAATGTTATGTTTGCGCACAGATACGAAGGCCGTTATGATAGCCCTGTGATACATTTCAATGATTTTTTTTGGTGGGGTAAGTGTGTTTACTAACGTTGTCTCAGAGCTGATCAGGCAAGCCGATGGTCTTGTAGGGCAGAATGTGTCATATTGTCCGTGTGCTGCTGTTCCGGTGCTGGGATTCCAGATCAGATAGCGTTTCTGCTCATACGTCAAAACGTACGCTGGATGGGCGCCTAAAAACAACACAACAACAATAAAATACAGTGTTTTCCACATCCATCTCCACTGATTTCCACTGATTTCTCACCAACAGAGATTTTGGTAGTTTCCACCCTCAATGTTTTATTGGTGTGTGATGGTGCTAAGAGCTTGTCACTCACCTCAGGAATGGCGATCCCTATGACTAAGCCACGCCCTTTTCCCCCCATCGACAGGAAGTAGTTACAGAGTACCACAGCATGCTCCTCCTCTTCTCCAGCTAGCAACGTTAGGAATTGCTAAAACAGCTAATCCAGACAAACCAGAGTGTATAGACACAATCTCACAGACAGAAAACAAACGAGAGCTGATGTCCATGTTTACTCACATCGCACGTGCTCCATAAGTCACAAACCCCTGCGAACCCGCTGTCTGGAAGAGAAGGAACGAGCGAACACGTATCGTGCACCACCTCCTGAGGAAAGACGGAGCGAGAGAGATGAGCGGAAGACTAGACACACAGATGAGAGCTGGTGTCTGAAACGTGTGTGGACGGACCGCGGTCTCCTGAAGGGCTGTTCGGGAAAGCGTCCAGCAGCTCCTGTGGGGGGTTCAGAGGCCGTATGAAGCGTGTGACGAAGACGGTTTTGCCGTTTGATGTCTATGTCGACGGTTGGTGAGACAGGCCGCTCGGGAAACGCCCACTTGCCTCCTTCTCAAACACTTCACTTGCTATCAACAACGCTCACCTCCTGAGAGTCGAACTGAGAAGAGAGAGAGAGGTCAGAGGTCATGAAACAGTGATTTCACACTCAAGTGTCCCTTACTGTATATTAATAAAATGAGCTGTTCAAAAGTTTGGGCTCCGAGAATATAAGCAGTGTTTCCCACAGACTTACACTCTGTGTGGCGGCACTTCCCCTGGTGGAAATATATGTATAGAAATATAAAACCGCAGATGGGCTTATTTGAAAGTGCTAATTAATTCTCTGCCAGCAGGAGGCGCTTTAAGAGCGGCAGAAAACAGTGGTTTCCCCGGTAATGGCTGTAATCAAAACAGCGCTTCACTCATGAACGCTACTTTATCAGGCATTATAGGAAAGATGAACTTAAAAGTGCATCAAAAACTTTTGTGAAGTCAATCGGTTCCCTTTAAAAAAAACATTTATATAAAAACACCCTTGCCGCATTTTGATTTTGAAACGTGCAGTGCTCATGGTATTCAAAGAAGTCAAACATTTTGGAAAATCATTTTTGTGGTGGTCAGTGTTGATAATGTGGAGGCCACCACAATATTGCTATTGGAATTCTATTTTTTGAAACCTCTGAAAAAGTATTTCTGTCTTTCTCTTTTCTTTCTTACTAATAATAATAATAATTAATTAACGGACCCGAAACCTTTGAATGGAAATGTATAAACCAGTAAATTGTTCATGGAGAGATATACAACCTGATCTAAACAAAACTCCACTAAACAGACAACACTTACAGGAATGTCTTGGGTTAAGCTACATGTAAAACTAGTTCAAGTTGTGCTGTGCTATGATATGATGTGGTTTACAGATTACAAAAGAAATTTAGATTTTTTTTTTTTTTTTGTTTTGTGAAAAAAAACAACAATCATGTTTACAGTAACACTTACAGTTGAAGTCTGTGGGGCAAGGCATTGTGTGCCAGACAACAGAAATGTTGCATCTTGTGTATTTGTTAAAGTGTTTTTTTAGTCATTATTCCACATCCACATGTTTTATATTTAAGCTGTGAAGTTTTTTATATTTTATCCTTGTAGAGTGGGACAACGGTTCTAGCTCCTGTCAGCAGATCTTTCTCATGTCAAACAGTCCCTTTCTTGCATCCTTTCTGCAGATCATGTGGTGAAAATCTCCCATTTTATTGGCTTTAGTAAAGGTTAGTCATGAATCAGTCGTATCACACTGGTATGAATGTTAAGGCTTAAAGGTTTAAGCATTTTTGGCGATACTTTGAAAACAGTGGTGTTTTCAATGTTTATGTTAGCACAGCGCGTTTCCCCCTAGACTTCCACTGTAAATAAACATGATTCAGACTCCAAATATATTACCTTTGCTTCCTTCATCTTATAAAGCTTCAAAAAGAGAGACAGAGAGGAAAAAGCAATACTGAACAAAAAATAATAAGATTCTTACTTTTATGCACATAAAAAATTAGTGCTGTCATGCGATTTTTGTTTACATTATATGTGTGTGTACTGTGAATATTTATTATGTATATATAATACACACACATACAGCATATTTTTGAAAATTTTACATGTATTTGCATGTATATATTTATATTATATATAACTATATTTAATGTATAAATGAAACATTTTTTCTTAAACCTATACACGGTGGTTTATACATACATAATAAATAGTTACATAACATAATAGTTTAACACAGTACATGCATATACTATGTAAACAAAAACTTTTATTTTGGATCCAATTTAATCATTTTCACAGCACTATAAGAAATAATTTTGTCCCATCACACATAACACTTGCTAACGAAGCAGATTTTCCCCCCGCTGTACCCTTTTTCTCTGTGACGGTGTCTCCAGGAACCAGACTTGGGTCGCCTGGTGATTGAGAGCGGCTAAGGAAGGTTGCCTTCACCTCAGGTCTGGCGGACGGCGTCTATATCCACCTTCACTGCCCAAAACTGCGCTCCGTACTATATCCCCGCAGTACTGGATGAGTGGACACCTTAAAACGTCCCATCGATCTAAACATAACATATAATACAGACCACACAGCAATCAAACCTGAATATGTTCAGCTTTAACAGATAACCACAAAAAAACAAACACACCCAAATAACCAATCAAATTTAAAAGAGATATATTCCGTCCCCTACAGTCTCATAGGGAGCCGGATTAGTTCAGAGCATAAATCCCTTATAAACAAACACTTGGACAAAAGCAGAAACTGTCATGTGCTCTGTTGGAAGTGTTGGTGTTTTGGTGTCCTTGCCCGATACTGAGGTAGAATGGTGGCTGAAGTGGATCTTGATGGAGCCGGAGCCTCTGCCGCCCTATAACGGTTGTGAATAGGGTTCCCTCTCTCCCGCTTCATTACCTGACAGAGTTTCGACAGACAGGTCAACATCACATCGGGAGTTTACAATTGACTCCTTAAGAATGATGCCAGAAGCACATCAGAATGTTTCTCACCTCCACGCCATCATACAGGATCTCAATCGAATATGTTGATGTAAGACCTCGTCTCTGCTCGACTGCCGACTGGTGGAGCTGTAGTCCTCCGTTTGGAGCGCTGTGAAATACAGGGGAAACCGTTTATTTCACAGCCATGCAAATACGGAAACTCGGTGTGAAAACCAATCACATTTCCTAGCGAGCTGCCTACCAAGACAGCCTTTCAAGGTAGCATAGGCGCAATCCAAACCTGAGGGCTGTTCTAAAAGTTTAGACCATGAACATTATGCTGTCTTTTAAAACGTCTAATTTTTGTGGCCTAACTGGTAATGTCACCAGTGTCACTCACAGAATACTCTGCGACAAGCCTTAATGACAATAAGTAATTAATTAATTTAATACGAGAAACTTCATTTTTCACACAGAACTAATTACATTACCATTATTTAGAGTAAATTTATTTAAAAAAAAAAATCTTTATGCTTTATTCCATACTGAAAAACAAAATTAGAATTCATCAAGATAAATCATATATTTTTATTTTTTTAATATTCATGCATCATTCAACATTGCAGAACATCAAGAAAAAATTATTTATATTTTGTAAAAAAATATTATTGATGTAAATATATATTATAAATCTTTATTCTTATTCAGTACTAGAAAATAAAGAAAAATGAAAGAAATGAAATTTATCAAGATCAATAATAAATCATTAAATTCATTCATTTGTTTTTTTTTTTTTTTTTTGCTCCAACAATTGAGAACATCAAGAAAAAAATGAAAATTATATTGTGTCAAAAGAACTATGTATATTATTGATTTAAATGTATATTAAATAAAGAATAAAATATTTAAAGTCATAATCAAAACAAATAGTAGTATAAAGGTATTCAATGTGCTTATTATACTGTAATTTTAGGAAAAAAAAAACATACTGTGTGCATATTTTTCTTGCTTATGCAACCTTATTCCTAAACGTGGAAGTAAGCCTATGGGCGAGACTTTCTGGTTCATTAGCCGCCTATAGGTTTAAAAATAAATAACAACATGCAGTAAACAGTAAAACTGTTTTGCACTAAAAACCAGTGTGTTCATAATTAATATAATGCGTTTAAAATTTATGGTACGCACCATTGGCATCAAACAAGCTGTTTTGTACAGCTACAAATAGCTGGAAGCTAATGAAAGCTGTTTTGTACAGCTACAAATAGCTGGAAGCTAATGATGCCGGACATCCGCTCTTACGGGAATAGTTGGATTTATTTTGTTGTTTTTTTATTTTTCAGTAATTTCGTATGTACAGCATTTCATATGAGCCACTTATGATTGCTCTGTTTCAATCTGGAGGCTGCCTTTGAAGACAGCAAGACAGTTCACTCAGTTCAGAAATAGAGCTGTAGTGACATGTAGAGTTTATGAAGTTACACTGGCTTTTCATGTCAGTGCTGAAGGTTTTAGTCAGACCTGAATGGCAGAACAATCTCCTCGTTCCAGCAGGGGTTTGGGTCCCCTCAGCGGTAGACCGTCTGCAGCACTGAACGCTGGAAAGGACACCTCCACAAACGGCCTGACCCAGAGGCTAACAGTACACACAACAGCACACATGAATACATACATTACAGTCACATAATATTCAGGTAAAGGAACATTGTGGTGTTGGTGCCGTTACCTGTCCGAAGGGCCACTACTTACACTGCCCTGCTGGGGTGTCTGGGACGACACGGAGCGGTAAACGGCTCGGTGAATGATCCGCCCAGACTTAGCCGACGCAGGGGGGGTTTGCTGAAAATACAAACAAAGAATGAGTGATTGTTTAGAGTCTTCTTATTGGTCAGCTTTTATGGAAGTGCAGAAAGAGGTACCTGGCGTAAGGTCTGCGAATGGGGATGTCGTATCCTCTGACGATGTTGACCAGGAGTTTGATGTCTCCATCTGAGAGGTTCTGAGCGGCCGTCACCTTCTTCCTCTCCTTCCTGCAAGGCTTCAGGGGCCGTTTTGGCTCGGCCAGTTTGAAAACAGGTTCCAGCCTAACACCCTGAAAGAGCGTCAGCTGAGAGTCAGTTGGAGATATCCCCATAACACAGTGCGGTATTAGTGAGGGATTTTGAGTTAATGTTTAACGTGGAACAAGGGACAACTGAGACAGGACTTCATCAGCCTCAAACACATACAGTGCATTGGTTTAAAGTCTCTATTTCTATCCTGGACACAAAACACATATCTATTATTGATGTTGAACACGTTTCTGATGGACAGTCAGTCAGTACATTAGTGACAGAGAGTCCTCAGTGACTCCCTTCTGTAGGTGACATACCATTAGATACCAGTAGATGGCGACTCTTTATGAGTGAGTCAACTGAGTCATTCACTCAACCAATTCATTCAAAAAACTGATTCATTCTGGCAGTGACTGGGTCTCATTCAATAACAATAGAATGTGCGTGTACCGTCTGAGTAAAATCAATTTTCATAAACATATCATGACTTATCAGTTTATGTACTGAGAGTAACAAAAGGCTATAAAAGAAGAGGTTGTGGAAACACTTATATGGAGATGGACTGTGTTTTATGCAAATTACTAACCTGGGGCAATTTTTTTTATGATTAGATTTCCTGTGTGTGTAAATATAAACAATCTAACATATTTATTGTTTTAACGAGACTCACTTTTTTATGAGTGAGTCATTGAATCATGCACTTAACTTATCTGTTTGGAAAAAACTGATTAATTCAGGAATTAATCACCACGTTTGATGGTCCCTGGTCAATGTATAATTAAATTGCACGGAAAAGAGCAGCATGAACATTCAGTTAAACGTCTCCTTTTTAGTCCTTCACCAAAGGAAAGGAAGTTGTATGGGTTTGGAATAAACATGAGAGTGAGTGAGTAAATACATGCATAATTGTTCTAAACATTCACTATCAGTACTCACCAGCAGATCAAACACACAAACACTCTGAGTGTGTGATCTCCACATTAACACACACTTTACACTGACTAACTCTACAGAGAATGGCACCTCATGAACACACAGATCTGAGGGGAGGAACACAATAAAAATAAAGGAATACGGAAGACCTGGAAACAGAACAGAAAGTCCTCAGAACATACCCTGCACCTGGACTACTGAATAAACAAACGTACAGGAGAAAAAAAAAAAAAAGAGAAATAAAAAGACAGGAACTTTCAAATAAACATCATTTTATACTGATTCAAGATTAAACAAAGCCTCTTGTGTTCTCTGCAGTTTGTGCACAATCCAGTCATTAAAGACTGGCTGATGGCATAAACTGCCATCCCAAAACTGCAATCAAAACATTAAAGTAATGAACTGCAGAGCGAATGAACTGGATTTTAGCTTCACACAAAAGTCAGCATGTGTACCAGACCGTATCTGAATATGACAAGATCTCCAGAAGTGGGAGTACTGTTAAAGATAAGTCTGCCTTCAGAAAGCCCTCTATTTAAAGTCAGCAGTAGTGAATCAGATCAACAGTAGAGCTGTTTACCCGATGCGGGGACCTCGTCCTCTGAAACCACGTCGGACAGGATGAAATGATGCTTCGCTATGAGGAAACGATTAATAACTGACTCCCGCACCTGAGACAGAGAGACAAACAGTCAATTTGATTTTAAGGGCCCTTTGCTGCAGTCCATACATACCTCACTTATCTAATACATAACACACATTACCGTCCACTGCTCTTATATCATTAAAACATAAAGACAACAAAATTGAAAAGAAAAATATATTTAGGGTCAGTAAGACTTTTGTGACAGTAGGCAATAATCTTACAAATAAATGCTGTTCTTTTGAACTTTCATCAAAAACATGTTTCAAGATTTCCACAAAGATATTAAACTGCACAGCTGTTTTCAGCACTGATATTAAAAATCAGAAATGTTTCTTGAGCAGCAAATCAGCATATTAGAATGATTCTGAAGGATCATGTGACACTGAAGACTTGAGTAATGATGCAAAAAATTTTAGCTTTGTATCAAAGGAATAAATTACATTCTACAATATATTCACATAGAAAACACTTTCAAAATTGTAGTAATCGTTTACAATGTTATACTGTTTTATTACTGTATTTTGAGCAAATAAATGCAGCCTTGGAGAGCATAAGAGACTTCTTTCAAAACATTTGAAAAATCTTTAAACTTTTGAGCAAATAGTGTAAGTAAGGAAATTATTCCATAGCTAAATTTCACTCATCACTCACTCTTTGCAGATATTTGGCCACAAGGGCTCGATGTGCATCAATGTGTTCTTTGGTATCAATAATCTCCCATCCTTTAGTCTCTTCTCATAATCCTGAAACAAGATTATTACGCAAAACAGCTGTTTATTCTTACACATATTTAATTAAAATAAGAATTACAGTATACAGTATTCTGTCTGGACAGTCTATGTTTATATTTTTTATTTTATTTTGAAGTCTTTCGTGATTCATTCATTCTGGACAATCTTAGGTTCACAGAAAGTTCTCACCGAGGTTAAGTGATCTCACCTGGAACACTTTTTCAGACACCTCCCGCTCCATGGATGGGACGCATTTAAAGTGACGGAACACTCCGGGCACCTCCTGACTCCGCAGCCTCAGGAGACGGAAGCGACGGGAACGCTGCAGCTCCTCATCGCTCAGGAAATTAAACTCCTCCTGAAGCTGCTCCAGGCGGAAATATTCAGGCACCGGCCACATCTCCACTACTCACCACCTACAGAGACAATAAGACATCAAAACAAACGCAGCGCTCCTGAATACTAGACTCTTACAGGTTATAGGTCTACTGTGGTGTTGAGCATTCAACTAATTTTTTTATTTTTATAATGACTAAACTGCATGTTTCATTTATTTAACTAAACATTGAAAACAATCGTCAAGCTCATTGGCAGATGCCTTTCTAGATATGCTAGAGGCACAGTGTATAGAGAGAATCCCTTGGGATGGATGTACCGAGAGAAGTTGCATGATGGAAGCATTGTTGGGGTCATTGGGTCAAGGCGAGACTCAGCCGCCCACTTCCCCAATTTCTTCATGTCGTTCAGCCCAGATGCTCCAATACATGCTATAGCGTCCATCTGCCTGTGACCACTAAAAGAGAGAAAACAGCGCATCTTATCCAGCACAACTGAAAATAATGCGCTAACAGAGGGCTGGATCTCAATTTGGCTCTCTGACCTGTACATACCCCCTCCAGGCTGACTGGACGGGGGAGCGAGGGGGACGTCATCTTCCCCTACAGCCCATGACACGCAGCAGGAGAGCTTCCCTGACGTCAACAGGGTCTGCGTGTTAGTGCCATCGGCCTCGAAAGAGAACGGAACACCTACCAAAAACAAGATATAAAACAAGCTGCCCTCCTTTCCCTTTCATGACTCATGACTGTGACGCACAAAACAATCTGTTTTAGGAAGGTTTATAGAGGTGTTTACCACTGCCGACCCTTCATGGTTGAACGTAACTCTCTGGTTGCTGCTAAACTCCATCTCCTCAAACGGTGCACTACCGGTCAGGACGGAAGATTCTGGAACCGGCACACACACCTCAGTCAGCTGGGAGGTGGACGAGCCGACACTCTCAAATACCTGCGAGACAACATCCAGAACGTTTCAGACACAAGCAGACAAACAGCAATGCATTGTGTGAATGCACACACAACCCACCGATTCCGTACCTGTAGTTTGATGCTTTCTGGCCAGTTCACTATCTTCAGGTTGAAGATCTGACCAAAGTGAACTCTGAAATCCATGTTGAGGGTTCGACTGTCTGTTAGAAACTTCTTTATCGTTGTACAGGACCTTGATGAAGAGGGCACGTTTGGCCACATCCTCTCTACGAGCAAACTCAGCACTAGAAAGGATAAACAAAAACTACATTTTTACATTTCTGGAGAAAATTTGGATGTTTACTGTATGCAGGCAAAAGTCAGGGTGTTTACAGGGAGCTGTTATGTGGTTTCCAGAGCCCAAGTTTCTAAAGGTCCACCAAGCCGTCATCAAAGAACATGCAGCAAATAAAGCTGACTGTGGTGTTGCCTCACGTTGATTGCATAAGGTCCAAAAGTTGCACTTGAATATAGGGATGCACCGATCATGATTTTTCATGGCCGATCTGATACCGATTTTTTTACAAGCAAACTGGCCGATTCCGATACCTGATTTTTTTTTAAGCAACAAAAAAGAAAGAAGGAAAATATACATAAACAAGATGTTTATTTGGTATTTAATAGGCCAAACTGGCTTTTGGCTATTGAAAACAATAACCGTAACCATCTGAAATTAACGGCACAGTAAGTAGCCTACATTCAATACAAACATAGATGGTACAGACATCAGCATTTAGCTTTTGTTTTTGAATTGTGTTGAAACTACATAGAACTGGCCTTAATTAAAAGATTAACTGTAACCATGTGAAATTAAAGGCAACAAACACAATCAACACAAACATTCAAGAAGATGTTTCTTAATCAGCATTCAGTATTTTGTTTTAGTTTTTTTCATTTGGTTTTAAAATAAAAAAGGTCTTTACCAGTGAGACTAAATAAAAGTATGCTATATATATATAAATTATTCCAAAATGTTAAAAATCATGTTGGTGCGAATAAAACTAAGATGCAAAGTGTTTTCATTCGTCCAATTAAAATAAAAAAAAAAAAAACTGGGTAATGATTCACATCTGTATGTTTTTTTTTTTGGAGCCATGACAAAATAAATAAACTATTGGCTTAAGTTAAAAAAATATAGATGTGAATCATTACCCTAAAATTTTTTAATTGGATGAATGAAACGCTTTTTTTCAGTGTGCTACAGCAGGTGAATTTTAAATCAAATTATACAGAACTGACGTTTACTTCTGGCTTTTCAAATGTGTATGCAAGTTCTACTTTACAAAAAAAAAAAAAAACGTGATTTCAGTTTTGTCCACAGAGTTTAGTCCGTTTCGTTTCTCATCCGACACGCAAGAAGTTGAGCTGAACATCCCTTCACTATCTCCGCTTGTGCAGGGGGAGGGGTGGTGTAGTATTGTTGAGCTTCTTCGGGGGCAGGAAAGGGGCTCTTATTTGTGTGCCAGTACACCAGCGGCTGTTCATTTCCTGCTATCTGTGCGTGTGCCCGCAGTCTGTGCCCGCAGGCGCACTTCCAGAAAAATCGGCCGAAAAAATACCAAAAACCAGCCGATTGCCGATCCCGTATTTTAAGCAAAAACCGGCCGGTTCCGATTTATGGCCGGTCAACAGGTGCATCCCTACTTGAATACACCACAAAAACTACAGCCGATGGACAACTAGTGTGGGAGGAAATAACTCCACAACAGCAGGTGGCAGTAGTCGGCAAAAAGGGAGATTGTAATGAAGACTATGGTAATTATGGATTCATAATGTAACTTCTTCTGGTTCACTAATCTAAACAGCTTTTCCTTTGCCTTGTCCAAATACCCACACTTGCGGTCTTGGCCACTTGAGAGCGCGTGACAGGAAGTAAGCGTGCAAGACTGTCCCAGGTCTTAAAAACGCCAGGTCTTAAATAACGCTCTGGAGCACTGTTCGAGGCTTAGTGTATCCCATCATGCATCATATTTTGGAATAAATTGCAAGATTTTTGCCGAGATCTCACGAGAGGTCACGGAGCCTTTCCAATGTAAGTTAAATATTAATATAATAATTAGATATTACATATAATTTGGCAAAAAAAAAAAGAAAAGTGTTGCATGTTTTATTGGTGCAAAGATGAGTAGAGGTGATATTTATTTTGTACAACATTCGCAACTGCTTTTCATCATTTAATTAGAAGCACCACAAATTAAACTGTGTCATCTGTTATAGGGACTACTGAACGGACATTTAGAAATTGATTTTAAAATGAAATGTATTTAAAATAAAAATAAAGCTATGTAAACACTTGCATTTTTACAAAACTGTAAGTGTGTCCCATCAGGTAATGAAAAGTTCTACACAATAGTGGTCTTCATTCTCACTTGAACACTTGAGCCAAATACACAAAATACGTCATATAAGTAGTCAAGTGGTCAAGTGCAAAGACTGCAACTGTGGGTATTTGGACAAAGGGCTTGTCTCTCTCATCAGTGGCTCCAATGTGATTCAACGATTAGCCAAAAAGCCACCAAGAAGTTACAAATCACACCACATTAAGTAAGCCCACAGACACTCAACAACGGTCTGACACTGGATGACAGCTGACCATCAGCTTGGTCTGTCATTGCCTTAAAGAGTCAGTTCACCCAATAATGAAAATTCTGTCATGAATCACTCACCCTCACTCACCCTCATGCCATTCCAGACCTTCATTCATCTTCAGAACACAACTTAAGATATTTTTGATGAAATCCGAGAGCTTTCTGACCCTCCACAGCACTGGGTTGTTCTGAAATGTTCCCAGAACCAGAAACGTAGCATGGACATTTTTTAATTGTCCATGTGACATCAGTGGTTCAACCATAAACCGTAAGAAAAACATACCCTTTAAGGTTTTTTTCGTGTTTAGCAGATGCTATGCTATTGCAAGGGTCCTTCTGGGTGATGGCTGGGGTGTTCAGGAAAGTTGCTAAAGGCTTTAATAAACCACTCAAATTTATAAACTATTATAAACTATTTGCAGTCTGGATGTGTTGACGCTAGCGGCTGAAAGTCAGAGCCCAGTCTGCAATCAGATTAGGCAATCAGAGCTGACAGATTGTGTTGTCTTTTTTTAGCTTCAGACTATGATTCGGTCTAGTTGGTGGATATCAAACATTCATTTTTCTGTGTGTGTGTCATTCACCGTGGGCACTGCTCATTGGGGGTGATGGGCCCGGAGACGGTAAGTTCTGGAATCAGAACCGGTTCTCCAGGTTTCCTGCGGATCCTGGCTGCCTTTTCCCGTACTTGCTCTTCCAGGTCCTGTTGGTTTCTCTGGAGGTTCCGGCTTCTCTGGCTCCTCGCCCAGCTCTTCCTCCCTTTCCTCATCCTCTTCTTCCTCCTCCTGCTGTCTTTTCTTTTTCTGCTTTTTCTTCAAAGCTTTCTGAAGGAATCAGAAACATGTTGAGAACATCTCAGTCTGGTTTCAAAGAGGATTATGACTGCAAAAACAGTAGTTGCATCCCATGTGTAGTAGTACCTGTTTTCTCTTCCAGGATTTCCATTCCTCATGTTGTCTTCTGTATTCGCTCATCTTCCTCTGATAGTCTTCCTCTGCCTCCGCCTCCAGCTCTGACACCTCCGCCATGATGTCATTCTCAAACTCCTGCTCGTCCTGCTCTCCGTCCACCTTCTCCCTGCAGAAGCCACTTGTCTTATAAAACGAAGAACAAACACAGAGTCAAACTCGTATGAAAGAAGCTGTACCTCCTGATGAAGAGTTTGAAGGGTGTGTTGGTGAATCTCTGGAAGTCTCTCAGAGCTTTGAGCTCCTTCCACACTCTGATGATCCTTTGAGGAGAGCTCTGTCCTTCTCCTGCTCCACATCACGCAACTGACGGGTGTGTCTGACGATACAGGAAGAGACCAGGAATCAATTAAAACTTGAGGAAACAGCGATCATAAATATAACAGCTAGAGATGATTGGAAATTTCTTACCTCACTTCGTGTTTGTACTCCGCTATCCTCTGCTGGGTCACCTGACTCAGAGCCTCTCCTCTGTGAAGCTCCAGCATATTCTGAATAGTGTTCCTCAAGCTGTTCAACTACACACACACAAATTCAGAATGAGTCTAAAGAAGAACAGGAAGCTTGGTTTTGCTGGCACACTTCTGGGTTACCTTATCAGTGAGGAGTCGTGTGAGGTTCTTGTGCTGTCTGGTCAGGTGCTGATCGTACAGCTGGGCGAGACGGGCTGCCAGCACATGTTCACGGCTGAAGAGAGGATGATGGGAGAAGATGAGGCCGGATACATCTACATCCAGCTGGTAGTCTGCCTGGGGGTCGCCCATTCCAGCTATGTAGAGGTTCACATGCTTGGTCTTCAGAGCCTGGGACAGAGCAGACAACAGTGGAAACACCATGTCATTATGCAAACAATTCAGTTATGCATTATACATTTTCAGAAACAGCGTACAAAATAACACTTAAAAGGTAGATCTTTTGTTGTTTTTTTCAATAAAAGATCAGTGAATAATTGCCCCCTTCCTGTTTTTATTTCATTTTTTATTTCTTTTTTTGCATATTTGTCACACTTGAATGATTCAGATAATCAAACAAATTTTAATACTATACAAAGATGACCTGAGAAAATACAAAATGCAGTTTTTAAAAAATGATTTCATTTATTAAGAGAAAAAAGCTGTCCAAACCTGCCTGGCCCTACGTGAAAAAGTAATTGCCCCTAAATCTAATAACTGGTTGTGCCACCCTTTGCAGCAACAACTGAAATCAAGCGTTTGTGAAAACTGACAATGAGTCTTTCTCATCACTGTGGAGGAATTTTGGCCCACTCTTCTTTGCAGAATTGTTTAAATTCAGCCACTTTGGAGGGTTTTTGAGCATGAATTAACTGTTTAAGGTCATGCCACAGCATCTCAATCAGATTTAAGTCTGGACTTTGATTTGGCCACTCCAAAACCTTCCTTTTTTTTTTTTTTTTTTTTTTTTTTGAGCCATTCATTGCTGGTGTGTTTGGGATCATTGTCCTGCTGCATAACCCAAGTGTGCTTGAGCTTGAGGTCATCAAAGGAATGTCTGTATCCTTCATTCTTCCCGCTGTGCGGACATTAGTAACATATTCTCCAGTGCCCAATAGGAAATCACGGTTATAAACATATGATGATGCTGCTGTTGTAACAAACAAGCACATAAACAAGGTTACCAAACATAAAACATACAACTTGGCGACTGAACAACGGCGACGGCTTGCCATGCACACAGGTGCCATCAAGCCAAAAGTCATTGGCCCAAAAGTCTTTGGGATAATCAAGATATTTTTTGGCAAAATGTGAGAAGAGCCTTTGTGTTCTTTTTGGTCAGCAGTGGCTTTTGCCTTGGAACTCTCCCATGGATGCCGTTTTTGCACAGTCTCTTTCTTATTGTTGAATCATGACCTTAATTGAGGCAAGTGAGGCCTGCAGTTCTTTAGATGCTGTCCTGGGTTCTTTTATGACCTCCTTGATGAGTCGTTGTTGTGCTCTTGGAGTAATTTTGGTAGGCAGGCCACTCCTGGGAAGGTTCACCACTGTTCCAAGTTTTCTCTATTTGTGGATAATGGCTCTGACCATGGTTCGCTGGAGTCCCAAAGCCTTAGAAATGGCTTTATAACTTTTTCCAGACTGATACATGTCAACTATTTTGTTTCTCATCTATTCTTGAGTTTCTTTAGATCGTGACATGATGTGTTGCTCTTTAAGCATGCTTCACTTTGTCAGACAGGTTCTATTTAAGTGATTTCTTGATTCAACAGGTCTGGCAGTAATCAGGCCTGGGTGTGGCTAGTGAAATTTAATTCAGCTTTCTAAAATAAGGTCGTTAATCACAGTTCTTTCATGGGTTAACAGGAGGGGGCAATTAATTTTTCACATAGTGCCAGGTAGGTTTGGACAGCTTTTTTCCCTTAATATATGAAACCATCATTTAAAAACTTCATTTTGCATTTACTTGCATTATCTTTGCATAATATTAAAATTTGTTTGATGATCTGAATCTTTTAAGTGTGACAAAAATGGAAAAAACAAAAACAGGAAGGGGGCAAAAACCTTATCACGGCACTGTATGCTATGCGACTACTGAGGGGCATCTGAAGGATTCAACACCTGCATCTCTACAATCTTCCATAACAAAGGAACTTCTACTGCTCTCTGATAGACACTATATCTACCTGCACTCTACGGTCCAATCCTGGATGGACCTCCCACAAAACCGATCTTTAATGGAGTAGCAAATCTGCTTAACTAGTGCCATTATATTAAAACTGTATGGCTAGAGGAGATAGTAAGTATGTAAGTATCAAATTGTCATTAATTTAACAAAACTTTACAGGTGTAATCATTTAAATAATGTTTAAAATGTTGCCTTGGGAATGAACTGAAATAAATTTAAGTTGAAGTACTTAAAACACTAAAACAAATAAAAAATTAAACTAATCAAACAAATAAAACTAATTAAAAATGACAAATGCACATAAAATTGCTAAACTGAAAAATGTAGGACATTTAAATACAGTTTTATTTTGTGATTTTGTTATTTTCTAGCAATAATAGTAATAAAAAAAACTAGTTTTAAAAATACTAACTAAATAAATAATAAACAAATAAATAAATCCAGAATAAGTAACAGGGTTGCAGATTTAGTATAAATTTGTACTCAGTTGGGGCTAGATGTTCTTTTTTTCCCCAAAATAATAATGTAAAAAACGCTCTATTTTCTACAATTGTTTTTCATATATTTACAAAGCTTACATACAGTTTGCAGCATTTAGCAATTTTAGTATAACATAATTATAACAATTCCGATTTCTAAACTGTGTGTCCAAATAATTTTATCACTTGTTGACAAAGAAAAAAATAGCTTTTTTAATACTTTCAGGTTGCTTATTGTTCCGTACCATGGAAAGTGAAATCACTTTTCTTTTTTTTCTCACTATTTTTTTTCTTTTTTTTAGGTAACAGGGTTGAATGATTGAGCTTGGCGTATACATTCAACACTTTTGCCTGTACTGTGCAGTGTACTTTGCATGAGGACTCTGTATACTTCAGTTTTCTCATTGTTCATCAGCCTTGTGCTCCTAGTGTCAGCTTGATGTTTCTCATTTTATGTTTCAGTGGGTTGCATTAACAAAACACTTAATGTCAATTAGTTCCACATGTCTGTGAGCACTTTCATAATGCTCACTTTTATTGGCATGCAGCATTCATAACACACAAGTTTTATAAATCACACATTGCTGAATGGGTGTGTTATTGTTTATATTATATGTGTGTGTGTGTGTGTGTGTGTGTGTGTGTATTATAACGTCTATTACATATCTCGTATTTTGAGTCATGTGAGGCATGACAGGCACATGTGACCTCACTGCCCTGTCTCACAGCAGAAACTGTGACATCATCACACATCTGGATCCCATCTCCGTTCTCACACCTCTCATTTCTACAAAAATTACTGGCAGTTCATATTGCCTGGAAACAGGCTGCATGAAGGATATGACACCAAAAAGCGCTAGTAAACATTACAGGATTAAATTTTAGCATTCAACGTCATAAAGAACCAAGGGTGGGCAGCCTGATGTATTTTAAACAATGACAAAGATTTTCAAAAATCATAGAGATTTCACCCTCTAATTTCCGAAATGTTTTAGGGCTGAGCAGAATAAAAAAAAAAAAAAAATTACTCACTACAGAAATTTCCATTACTTGCTGAGATTTTATGGTGTTTTCCCGACCTACAAGATATTTCCAGGTCTTCCATGCCCCTGGGGTCTTTGGAATTATTAAAGTCAAAAATTTAAACAGTTTTTGAACAGGGTTTTGTGTGTGTGTGGTTTTATATTTTATTAATTTTTTTTTTATTTATTAATTTTTTGTGTGTGTAGAAAAGAACACATAACTGATTCTTCCCTCCAGACCAGTGTTAGAGGTCCAGTGCCTGGGGATCACAGAAAACTGTCTTCCAAAACCAGTGCATTTAATGTGAGTCATGTTTCATCTGAATTCTACAAACCTTGCAAAACTTAACCTGGCAAAAACTAGTTGTTTTTTGAAAGCACTCATTGTAGCAGCCTGGGAACACATTTACATTGTCTGCTAGTGGTGTGAGATATGTTGGGTCTACGCTACTATCATACATATTGTTTTAATGATGTTATGACATTATGAAGTACGTCACTCACAAAAACATGGTGTGAGATAGCATGCTTTCACTGCGTGATGCATCTATTAGAATGCAGTTAGAATAACCCCGAGTTCAAGATACTGGGGGCAGAAAAAAGCCCCTGTATGTGTTTTTGTTTTATATTTTATATAGTTAAGCAACATCACAAGAGCAAGAATGCTGTTTTTCCCCAATATCAGCACAACTGCAAATGTGATACTGATTTTATACAGTAGTGTGTTACTGAATGAATCCACATTTTTTATCTCAAAGAATTATTAATGCAATTGTTATTGCATTCACGCCACCTCTGAGCTGCATTAAACAATATGTGCACTAATTCTAAACAGTGTTATGTTGTATTATTCTAAATTATTTTGCTGCTTAAATGTAGCAATTAAACATAAAATGATGATGCATACTTCTAATAATGTTAGAAAAAATAATGTCCCTGGAAATCAATTTAAGGTGGCAATTCAATGGAAAAGATCATTTTTGTCAGAATATGAAAATTTTGTGAGTCAGCTGTCTATGACAAGCCTAAAGAAACCAGCACATAAACACACACAATATTGTCTAATTATCATAATGTATAGTTCAATCTCTGACCTTTCTGTAGACAGCCTGCAGCGCAGGGTCCAGCTCATCCTCCAGGTGGAAGAGAGGCGGTCTGGACGAGGACTCTTTGATTGGGTCCGGCAGA
Organism: Cyprinus carpio; assembly: GCF_018340385.1. Lineage (NCBI taxonomy): Eukaryota > Metazoa > Chordata > Actinopteri > Cypriniformes > Cyprinidae > Cyprinus > Cyprinus carpio. Next base: position 4,652,052 of record NC_056619.1, read on the forward strand.
GCAATAATACACCCATCATCACCAAACCACTTCCTTCCCTGCAGAAATCACAAACACTCACATTACAGACAATAACATTTGTAAACAAATTACATTTAAAAAAAAAATATAAAAAAAATAACAGTTTTCTTTATTTACCTCAGCCTGCTTCAGGATTCGGTTTTCCAAAATGTTCTGATTGGTCAGACAGACGTGTGGCCTCTCCCCCACATATAACCCTTCCTCCTCCAGGTAACGGGGACGCACGTTCTCCGGCAGCTTACTGGAGGCAGGAACTGTGTGGCAAATGTAAATCACAGATTATCTGACCTATAGGAAGGTTCAGGTGAAGAACTGCATAAGTGCTGCTGCTTCGGTTTCTGTACCTGGCCTCATGCTGGGAACAAACAGTGTCTCTCGCTCCCTCTGCAGTCGCCTGCTGTAGCCTATATATTCCGCTCTCCTCACTTCCAGGAAGTCCTGTGCTGACTGGTCAATGATGAACAAATCCTCCTCCTCGTCTCTGACCAGAGGAGCATCTTCATCCTAAACAGTGAATGCATTACATCATGAACGAATGTATGACAACCAGTAACAAAAATATGGACACTTTACAATAAACTCAGATCATTTACAGTAAACTCCGATTATAACAATACAGTTGTTACAGTATTTATTAATCTTTGAAAACTACAGTTGATAAGAACACAACTAGTCATTGTTAGCTCATATTAGCTTAACTCCATGAAATACATGAATACAAATAAAACGTTATTTTAGTAAATGTCTAAATTAACATTATCTAGGATTTAAGGTTTTATTTATTTATTTATTTTTCAGTGTTAGTTCACATCGAATGCACTTACTGTAACTAATATTAAAAAGTGGAACCTTACTGTAAAGTGTTACCACAAAAAAAAAAAAAATATATAAAAACCTGAGAAAATATAAACTCAAGTCACCCTGGCTTCAGACTCTTCTTCTCCTTCATGCTCCCTCTCCAGTTCAGCCTCTTCCTCCCCTTCTTCATCTTCCTCCCCTGATTCCCCCTCTCCGTCCTCCTCTGCTTCTCTTCTCCTGGACTGTCTTTTCTTACGGCGTTGCTGTTGAGGCTCTGGGTCAAAGTTGAAGGTGAAGAAGTTGTACGCCTCTTCAGCGGTCGGCAAACCAGCCTCAGCCTACTCAGAAACCAAACACTCATCATGATTTCAGCATTTCTAGATTATTTCTCAATTAATTAGATCGCAAATATAATGAATGCATCATTTTATAATATATAAGCATTTCATCACTTTTAGAGGGTGCTTCTCACCCTCGCAGGAGAAACAGCAGATTCTTACCCTTTTGTCTTTTGCTGCACGTCTAGCTGCATCACGAAACTTCAGTCTGGCAGCAAAGGATGAGTCTTCATCGGCCTGTAGATCTGGATCCGTCTGAAGGAGGAAACCACATGATCAGACTTCTTTCAGTTCTGAACTGCAGGTGGAGCGTTTAATTTTAATTCTAAAATATGCATACAAACTTAGCTGTGTTTAGTTACTGTTCAAAAGTTTTTTAAAGTCAAGATATTTTAATATTTTTACCAAGGCTGAATTTATTTGATCAAAAATACAGTGAAAAACGCAGAATTTAAAAAAGCTGTTTTTTTTTTTTTAAACACATATACAAATATATAGATATATATATATACAAATATATATATATATATATATATATATATATATATATATATATATATATATATATATATATATACACACACACACACACACACACACACACATACACATATATATATAATTTATTCCTGTGATGTAAAGCTGAATTTTCAGCATCATTACTCCAGTCTTCAGTGTCACATGATCTTCAGAAATCATTCTAATATGCTGATTTGCTGCTCAAGAAAAAAATCTGATTATTATCAATGTTGAAGACAATTGTGCTGCTTTATATTTTTTTGGAAACTATTATAAAGTTTTTCAGGATTCTTTGATAAATTGAAAGCTCAAAATAAATTTTTAACATTATATGTCTTTCCTGTCACTTTTGATCAATGTAATGTGTCCTTGCTGAATAAAAGTATTAATTTCTTTAAAATAATAATAATAATATTAATAACTTACTGACCCCAAACCTTTGAACTGTAGTGCTTACTACAGTATTTAGTTAATGGTCACAGGGCAACTACTGTACTACTGAGATCAGTATTCATCAGTGCTTACGTCTCTGTCGAATCTCGTGAGGGTGTCTCTGTCTCGTAGACTCTGTAGACGGCTGGCAGGCTCAATGATGCTTTCCTGCTCTAGAAGACTTGCTGCTTTAGACTGAAGGGACGACACAATGATGAATGAATTATGAACCATTTAGTATTCTGAAATATATAATGAAATATATGTCCTGTTTTCCTCTCACTGGCCCCAGATGACCTTTACCTTTGCTGCTCTCAGCTTCTCAGTCATGCGCAGTCTCATGGTGGTCTCTGATTGGCTGGATCCTGGCCTCATCACAGGCCGAGGAGGAAGATCTAGAGAGATTGTGAGGATGAGAGTGTTGTACTCCAAGGCAGTCACACAGTATATAGACTGTCATGGCAGCCCGTCCCAGTGAAACCAAGGCTTTGCGATAACATCTATAAACTGCAGAATGTCCTAACCTCTCGGTGAGCGCCCTGGTGGGCTTTCTACATCATCTCCTCTGTCCTGCTCCTCTCTCATCTCCTGCACTGCTGTCACCTCCTCCTCATCTGGAGGAGACTCTACCGTCATCTCCTTAAGCAGCTAGAACATGGAGACCATATGCAGACATTACAGACAAAGAAACCCATGTGCAATGGAAGAAAAGCAATGGATTAAAAATCAGTTGTAAAGTTATCACAGTCCTGACCTTCTTCTTCTTCTTTTTCATTCTCTTCGCCATCACTGAACGTCTGAGTGTCTCACCAGGGTCCTCTTCTCCACCTGGAAGCTCCTAATATAACATATATATTGTCTACAGTAATGTTTTTTTTTTTTTTGTATGTTTTTTTTTTTTGAGTTTGCATGAGTTGCTGTTAATCATGCCCGTCCAGTTAGATAAAATAACATGCAGTATTTTTCTTGCTGGTCAGAAGCAGTTTTTAAGGAAATTCCATGCTTGGATAAAAGAAGAATGTCAAAGAATGTTCAAAAGAGTTCCGAAATCCAATAGAAAAGCATTGAAAGGATAGTTGAGATTTTGTTACTCAGCCTATTAAGATCAGCATAGACATTCTCCTTGATATCTAATTTTGTGGATGGTTTAATGGGTGTGTGGTTGGTTGGTTGGTTGGTTGGTTGGTTGGTTGGTTGGATAGATAGATAGATAGATAGATAGATAGATAGATAGATAGATAATGTCAGGATGACACAAGGATGATTGATGACCCAATGTTTATTTTTGGATGATCTATTCCTTTAACTAAGAATTAGGACAGAAGCCCTATTGAAGGAAAGTCTAGCAGACATATATTAGTGCACTACAGGAAATGGCAAGGGTGAGAACAGAACCAACCTCCACCGCAGTGTGTTCATTCTCCTTAGACAGATCCCAGTCTGACGGAACCAAAGCCTACAGCAGATCGGCACAGACCTTACATTCACGGCTTCATGCATGTGTTCAGTGAAGGAGCATACTCTAGCTTTATAATGCTACAGTTTGTCTTGTATAACAAACTGCTCATATAACAAACATGTCTAGCAACTTCAGATGTGAAATACACCAAATATGAACGCATGTGTGTACTGTCCAAAAAGTGCAGCCCATAAATAGCAGGTGATAAACATTTTTTTTTCTCAGTATACTCTACTACAGTGCATGATGTATAGTGTTTCTACCTGTTTATCATCTCTGACTCTTCCTAAAGACTCCTGCAGTTCTCTCCTCTTCTTCCTGATCTTCTCTCGCACGTCACTGCAGATAACAGGACAGTCTTAAAACAAGCACATCTTTACGTTTTTACTCCTGAAATAGTAAAAACGGTAAGAATAAGTTAAGTTACCTGGGCGATGACATTTTGGTGGCCATGAATAATATTAATTATTTATATGAGATATCTTCCCAAATTCATATCAGATCAGAAGTCAGGACTTCACAGGAACGTCTTGATGAAACTGTAATAAAATCGTGAATGAGTGAAGTTTACAGACTGTATCGTCTACAGCAGACATGGTTTATAAACACACAGGCGACGTTCTGTTAAAGTAAAGTAACTCTCTTAATAACAGCAGATTGTCGGTCTTTCGAGGCAGGACATAAACAAAACAAATGAACAAGACTGAAAACAAAGGCTTTCTAGGTTTAAACAGTCCAAACAACATCAATCCGCTGAAGGAGCAGCTTTTCAGTCTTTATTTTGGTAGAGTTTTACCGTCCTGCGTGCTTCGCTGCCTGGTAACGGATGTAAATAATCCACTGATCATTGAAATAATCTGCAACCGAACACAGAGCAGTGTGCGTCCGGTCCGTCCCACTCTGCGTCAGAGCGTTTTTCATTGGCCAACAATCCCGTCAATCATCTAAATCTGGAGACGTCACAGGCTTGAATCAGATCCTGCGTAAACGTGTATTTATTTATTTATTTATTTATTTATTTATTTTTTAATTATGTCGTTTATTTGACCGTACATGAAAAATTATCTTTAAAATAAAAACAAAAACGTATGTTCATTTTTTTTTTAATTAAAAAATCATTTTAGGAGCGTGTTCTCAGACCTGTTCACTACCAAAACGTGCGTTGCATTACTGTCTGATGCAATAACTCTTTTTTTAATTACTAAAATTATTTACTTACATTTAATTACACCGTATTTAATTATGCATTTCATTGTTGCACGTGACTGTGATATAGGCAAGGTATTATTTGACGTCTGAGTCTGAGTGATGTTATCTTAAACACAGCACAGTGTATTATATCTCAAATAGAGATTTTACTTCAGACCAGTTCCAGTAATAAACCTTACACCCTGTTTTGATTTCATCTATTTATTGGATGATAGATTGGAAGATTAGAAGATTTCTAAAACCCTTGGCTCGGGAACTGGCATTTCTGCTGCAATATGTTAACAGTCCTTTGGTTTAGTGGAAGAACAAATCTGACCTCATTCACTGTATTTTTGGAAACATCTTCCTGTTTGCTCCAGAAAACAAATATGTTCTGCAATAAAGTTTTGAGTTGTTTTAGTTTTTCCTCTTTCCCTAATAAAAAGCAACCAATGTGTAGATTTCCCCATTCTGTACTGTAGTTATTTGATCTTGTTCAGATGGCTGTAATCAAAATTCAAAGAGGGCGTTTTCAGGATTCTGAGCTTTGGTTTCCACATATTTGTCCCAACTGCAAAACTCTGTACTGTTGTTGGATTACTCATGTGAAGGCACTGACCTTCAGTGTAAAACATTTTTTTTTTTTGTTTTTTTTTTTTTTTTTTTTTTTTTTTTACTTTTCTATCATCTGACAGAATCATCTGTCTGGCTGTAACACATTTTCCCATAATTATCTATTTGGTGACACATGGAGAGGATTTACGCACTAAAATGCACTTATGAGCACACAAGTGCAGAATTACAGGGACATACTGGTCCAATAATCTTATTTAAAGTTATTAAACTCTTGAAATTAACAAACGTATGTCTGGTTTTTCTTCTACTTCTAAACAGATTAAAAAAAAAAAGTGCCCAAAATATTCAAAACAAATATTGCATTACTCTCTAACACTTATATATCCACAGAGCTTTTGTTCAGGTCAAGGTCTCAGAACAGTCCAGATGGTTGAGCTGTTTCCTCTGACAAACTCTCTTATGACAAATTAAACTCAATTCAAGAAGTGACTCATCGAAACAATAAAACCAAGGGAGTTTCTGTTCAAATCTTTGGGTTCATTTGACACATAAATACACACAGCAAAAAATAATGTAGCATAAGCTGTCATGGCAAACATTGTCATTATGTATTTATTAGTCAACAAATTGAACAATATATACTCTTTGTATAATACAATATAATATTTCACATGAACATTAATTCTTTGTTCTGAATATGTTCTTGGCCATATACTGGAATTTTCAAAATATGAATATTTTCAGCCTAAAACTGTAAAATCCCCAATCTTAGCAATTAGATGAATGTATATAAAACAAAAGCAATCTTACTTTTATTTTTATGATAGGTAACAACATAATTTTTATTTTCTGTATTAACAATATAAATGGTGACTGAATGCAGGACTTTTTTATCTATACAACCTCTTTTTTTAAAAATGGAAACAGTGTCTAAAAATGTGACATTCATGGCGTGAATGCTGAAAAACAGCATGACCCAATCCAAGATAGCACCATTAAATGATGTTACCACAGCTGCTAGTTGTAGTCTTCTGCCAATGTATCCATATAGTTTGTATCTGCATAAAGCAAAAACCCAGAGAACAGACTGTCAGCCCAGCCAGGGTCAGCAAACAGGCCGTTCTGGTCCTTGTAGAAGATCTCCAGCCACACCTCATCCTCTGGGTTGAGAAACATCACTGTGGAGCCAGATGCCACGTCATGGTTCCCTGTGTTGGCATCAAAAGTCTTTATCCGGTACTGTCCATTCTGAACCAAACCAATGGCCAGGTGCTTGTTGGCCAGAGTGATGTCATAAGAAAAAGTAGTATATTCCTGGGTAAGCACAGATGAATTTCCCTGTCTCTGGGTTGTAGTGGCCACCCTCATTAAACAAGACTTTTGTTGAATTTTGATAGGTGCTTGCTCAGTGGGGTAGCTACTGGTGATGCCTACAGAGAAAGCGGATTTGGGCACCAAACTTCCACATCTGCAGATACCTGGTTCTCCCGGAGGGCCTCGTTGGCCCTTGACACCCTTTAGTCCGAGACGTCCTGGAGGACCAGGAGGCCCTAAATATCTCCAGGATCACCTTCAGGTCCACGCTTCCCAATGAAACCTCTCTCTCCACGTTCCCCTAGCTTTCCCGTCGACCCGACTCTACCTCTGAGGCCTGAAACAAACACAAGATGATGTTGATGTTAAGCCAAAAATCCTTTTAAACAATATCACAATTGCACTGGAAAGTTTTGCATCAAATAATTTGCCATTATGAGTGATGATGATGTGACATACAGCCAAGTATGGTGACCCATACTCAGAATTCGTGCTCTGCATTTAACCCATCCAAAGTGAACACACACACCGTGAAACACACACCCGGACACACACCTTGAGCAGTGGGCAGCCATTTATTGCTGCGGTCCCCAGGGAGCAGTTGGGGGTTCAGTGCCTTGCTCAAGGGCACCTCAGTCGAGGTATTGCCGGCCCGAGACTCAAACCCACAACATTAGGGTTAGGAGTCAAACTCTCTAACCGTTAGGCCATGACTTCCCATAAATACGGCTTCCCGTAAACACGACTTATTAATAAAAACCACCATACTCAGAATGCAGGATGCGGTTTGGAAACGCTAAAATGCTATGATGTATATCTTTCTGGAACTCAGATCTCTCCCAGGACTACAAATCTGTCATTTACATCATAAAAAAATTCCTTCAGTTCTTTATACTCGTCCTTAATATGATTTTTAACTGTGTGTGATTTATCAAAATTTGATAACCTGTCATTACGAATCAGAGAATTTACTGAACCAAATTTCCAAACAATATTCTCCTGCACATGTGTCAGACCCTGGTCCTGTAGAGCCACTTCCCTGCAGAGTGTAGCTCTAAAACACCTGCCTGGAAGTTTCTAGTAAACCCTGAAGACCTTCATTATCTGTTTCAGGTGTGTTTTGATTAGGATTGGAGCCAAAGCTAAACTCTCCAGGAACTGAATGTGACAACGCTTTTCTACTGCAAGGTTTCTCAACTCTGGCCCTCGAGGTCCACAACTTTCCTTCATAGTTTATGCTGGGTTCCAGACAACTTGAAAATTTGGATTTGTCCCACCACCTACTTGGAAATAACATTTAGAATGCTGCTTGAAGTCAAACATCCCACTTGGGAACTCAGGGCAGATCAATCAACCCCAACTTCATTTGACATCACTGCATCCAATGGGCAAGTGTGGAGCTTAAAAAAATTACACTTTAAGTTTGTAAACCTTAAGTTTTGATTTTTGTTTTCATAATGAATGATGTTTCCTCGCTCCTACGTCCTCGAGTCTGTGACCCGGAACTCAGCCATCTAGAAGTACATTCTCTAATTACACCGTGAGGAAGCAAGGAACGAGGTGGTGAGGAGGCTTCCTAACAAGTCACAAGTGATGATACACAGGTGTATCCAAAAGAAGTCTTTTTCAGTGAAAAACCTGATGCACATATAAATTCTCCTTCCCCTTCACATCTGTCATAATAACTTTTCATTTACATTTTACCTTTGACACTCTCTCACTGTACAGCACAGGACCAATGATTAGGAAACACAATCACAGAAATCGCCATGATTGCTTCACAATGCCATGTCTTTTGTTTGGGACAGCTGAAAATCATCCAGTGTGTCATGCTAGTGCTAAGGGGGTGGAGCTAAGATGCAAGGAAAGGTAGCAAGGATGTACAAATAAGAAATGAGAAGCACCCTTTGACAAATCATTTTCAGTTAACTTTAGCCGTAAACATTTATGATCGTTCACATCATCAGGGGACTAGCTTTGCCTGAGAAACCATTCAGTTGCTTAGGAAATGTGTCCCTCTACCTGGTTCTCCTTTTTCTCCTTTCTCCCCCTTCCGTCCATCCCTCCCATCTCTTCCTGGTGGAATTCCGACATGGCCATCCTCTCCACGAGGGCCCCAGGGGGTCCGGTCCTTTCCCGGGGCTCCTGGCACACCTGGAATGCTGCAAATAAACTGAGGCAGGGGTTCCTTTGGTTCTGGCCTCCAGCAGCTTGACCCATAATGCACTGAGAAAGTAAAGACACAGACCACACCCACAATCGTCCACATCCTCAGACCTAAGCACAAAAATGATAGAGCAAGGATTAAACAGAAACCAAATTGTTCACCCAATTTTGGGCTGATCTCTTCTTTAAAGGTCATGACACACTAAGCTGATGCTGAGTTGCCCAGTTTTTTGTGGTGCATGCCACACTATTGGCAATAGTCAGATTCCATCAGTGACTCTGATTGGCCTGTTCAGCTTAGTGAATCAGTGCAATGAGAAGAAAAACCAAAGTGGCAAAGGCAAGGAAAAAAATCAGAAGGCTCTGAATTGTCATTTTACATCTTCATCATTTCTGAGCATTCCAATACGCCAACATTTTCATTGGCCATCTGGAATTAAGTCCAGCTGATCACTATTATTCATATTCAAAATGTTAATGAAGGTGCTGCTTTGTTTACCGTTTGTACATCCGCAGTCTTAGTCAAATGATAAATACAGATGACTGCCACCTGCTGGTATGTAGAGCTGTTTCCGCTTGCGAAAGAACAGAACATACAGTACATGTGTTCAAGCACAAATTTTTGGCCTAGACCACAGGCAAAGCAAAACAACAGTCAGCTTTCATCCCCTGTCTGTTTTATGATGTCATTTTGGTGTGTCACAGGCTTAAAACAAGACTACAGGCAATCATGCCAGTGTATTTGTAAAAGAAATAAGAAGTGTCTCTATTTCAGAACGACAAACTGTTTCACATTAAGAGGAAGTTTCATAACAGATAATTTTATTGTTTAGACTTTTTGCTGACCACACATACACAGATATAAAAAAAAAGCAAATCTAATATAAATCTTACAAATGTATATACATTAAGTGCATGTGTTTATTATTTGCTTGTTATTGGATCATATCTGGGAAAAGATGTTATAAAATTGAAACATTTACTAAAAGAGATTTCAGATCAACAGGGGAATTTACCAGAGCCCAGTTTACAGAAATGAAAACACAATACTGAGACTCTTAAGAATGAAGAACTTGTCCAGTCTTGAAACAAAAACATTGGTAAAATAACACATGCATTTGTACCGTACTTAAAACAAGACTGCACAGCTTCTCAATTCATGTTTTCAAAAGGAAAATTAACTACATGAGCAGTTTATTATGATTGCACATCTGACTTTATCCCTGCCAAGTATTCCCAAAAAGGTCACATATTGTGTCCTTAAGAATTCAGATGTGCACCAGCATGCGATTACCTATAATGTGTGATTGTTCATACATCCACAAATATGCTGAACCCTTGCAGGACTTTGTGAGTTTTGACATCAACTCAGATGCATGGTATGCGGCAGAAGTCATCTTATAGGCCATTCTAAATTATGATATTGTAATGAGTCTGAGGCTCTGCTCCAGCTCATTCCAGAGCTACAACATCACTGAACTACTTCAGAAAGCAACATGAGTGTAAGACTCTGAATATACTGATTTCTAGTACCAAATTATTGTCATATGTTGTTGCATTAAATACATTTTGTCTTGTTTTTTTCAGTTTTAAATAAACATCCTTAAAATAAGATAAATGTATGTATTGCATTAAATTTAATTGTAAAAAAGAATTTTTTTCAAAGAATATATCAGTTAAGTTTTTTTTTTTCTTTACCCACTGGCATATATTATGCACAATTCAGAATTCAGAATTTTATGCATAATGCATGATAAATGACAGGTGTATGATTAACACACACACACACACACACACACACACACACACACACACACACACACACACACACACACACACACACTCACATACAGAATGTTATAAGGCTTTTTGTAATATTTGAAGATATTTTGAGTCATGAAATTATGCTTTCATTATTTAAGTTTGTAAAAAATTGCAAAAGACACCTGGAAATACACAGAAGAAGAAACGAGGCACATTGTTGTCATATTATTTGCCAACAGAGAGTTGGACTACATCCATGCTGGTGTTCTCATCTTTGGCTTTCTGGTATTTTGCACCTAAATATTGAGACCACCTGATTTTTAGCACTCAAATAAAGCATTCTGAAACCATACAAGCAATACAGAACATTGAAATTGTAGCTCTGTGGTTGTGTAAGCTGTGCTGCTCAGATATCAGAGATCAGGTTTAAATGAATCTCTACCAAACAAAAAGTTGCAGAAAATCATCTCGCCATTCAGAAATCTGTCCTTCATAGCTGTCCCAGCTAACAGAATTTTGTTACAAGAACGTTCCCCAAATATTCAGTGTTGGTTCTGGGAACATAAAAAGTGTTGGTTCTGGGAACATAAAAAATGTCCAGTTTTCTTGGTGTTAGAGGAACGTTTTTAAAAGGTATGATGTTCCTCAAACGTTCTTTCAACTTAATTTTGATTTACAAATTCAGCATTCTAGGAACGTTTGATTTGTAACATTCCAAACACATAAAAATATTCCAGTTTCCTTAATGTTAGTAGAATGTTATTTAAGGTTAGTATGATGTTCCTGTGAAACATTCTTTCACTCAATTAAATGCCTGCTGTGACAAACACTGAAAGAAAGAGAATATAAGAACACAGGAATCACCAACTTTTTTAAGCCACAGCATTGGATGAACTGAAGATAAAATACACTAAATCTCTCAAGATCTGATTAAACAACTCCAAAAAACAGCATTACCAGCTTCTATTTTTACTGACCAGATTGACCTTTATTTCTGTCAGACATCTACATCAGTTAGCTAATTGAGAATTAACAGAGGTTTAGATGTCTTGAAAATGTTTTGTTCACCATCATGTCACCATCATGGAGATAAGTGTTTAGAAAGATTAGTCTTTTTGTTGTGCTCTTGACCCTTGACTTTTGTTGAGTTGCTTCTTTTGCAGCAATTGCAGGTGTTTTCAGAAAACATTTCTGCGTTTGTAGAAACAGCTCAACATGTCTGTTTTAATAACAGAGAAACGACTGCATTAAAGTGGTTTAAATAACGCAAGACAATTTGAAAATAAATAATTGGTAACATTGTTGTTGCAATTTTAGAATGCTGAATGTTGATGTCTGTGACATCAACATTCGACGAATGAAACACAACAATGGTGACATACTTCATGCCAGCATACAAAACACATTCATGCTCCCAGCATGCATTGCTGCATTTTTTATTTTACTTATTATTATTTATTATTATTGTCACCATTTGTTGAGGTTTTGTATGATGAGTGCTGATGCCTACTAAGTGTGATGTATTAAACTTTTAAATAGTTTTTGGACACTCTTACATAAACCACTGAAACGTTAGATTTTTTTTTTTTTTTTTTTTACATGAGTTCATTACTTCTTTCTCATATAGCATTTTAAATCCAAAACTAAGCAAAACAACATAAAAAGCAGTTGTCTAAATGCAATTACTTAAATGCAGTCATTTGTCTGTTATTAAAAAAGACAAGTTAATCTGCTTTATCAATGCAGAATTTTTTACAAAAAAAAAACACCTGCATCTTGCTGCAAAAGAAGCAACTCAACAAAAGTCAAGGGGTCAACAGCAAAACCTAAACCAAACACTGATCGTGACCGTGACGGGTGACGTCAAACATTTTCAATAACACATCAACCTCTCACCTCTGTTAAATCTCTCAATAGGAACTGCTGTAGGTGTCTGACAGATAATAAAGTAAATCTGGTTAGTAACAATTTAAAGCTGGTAATGCTGTTTGTAGAGTTATTTTATCAAATCTTGAGAGATTTAGTGTCTTTTAGTCTTCAGTTCATCTAAGGCTGTGGCTGAAAAAAATTGTAGTTTTGTGTTCCTATTTCTTTCTTTCAGTGCTTGTTCACAGCATGGTGTTTGAATGAGTGAAAGAATGTTTCAGGAACATCATACTAACCTTTAAATAACATTCTACTAACATTAAGGAAACTGGATATTTTTATGTTTTTGGAATGTTACAAATCAACGTTCCTTGAATGCTGAATATTAAATCAAAATTAAGTTGAAATAATGTTTGAGGAACATCATACCTTTTAAAAATGTTCCTCTAATGTCAAGAAAACTGGACATTTTTTATGTTCCCAGAACCAACACTTAATAATGGAGAAACGTTCTTTCTAGTAACAAAATTCTGTTAGCTGGGGTACTCACTGATGAGCCAAGCACAGCTGTGAGAGCAGATTAGACCATAACACAATTAAACGCTCTTAAAAATCCAGTTTTGTGATGCGTGAATGCAATGAAACATCTGTGACATTCATCAAGTGTGAAATACTACCAAACATCCTCCTTTGAGAGACAAACACTGTTTACTAACTAACAAATCTGTCCCATCATAAAACTGTAGTCTGGAAAAAGTTCACCCTAAAAAAAAATGAAAACTGATCATTTACAAACTTTCATGTTTTTTTCCAGCCCATATGTATTTCTTTTTTGGAACACAGAATGAGTGAAATTTCTATCATAATAGTGATCCTTATACTTGTGGACTATTCAAAGTCTTGAAAAAGTTTTATGGTGAGAAACAGAAGTAAATCTAGAGGTTGTTACCTATACATTTTTTTTTAAAAAAAATAAGATATTATTGTGGGTTTGAGACAGCATGAGGGTGAGTAAAACATGAGACCTGATCTTAAAAAACCAAAAAAAAAAAAAAAAATATTATAATATTCTCTGATATCTTTGAAAAGCACAACAAATGGTTCTAAATCAAAATACTGCTTTTATTAAAAAGTTACATCTCACAATCACAACCATCCCAACTGATGACAAAACCATATAAAAATATTAACAATATTTAACCAAATGCAGTATTAAACAGATCCTGTTTTAATACATGCTCTAAACAACAAAAAATAGTGACTTGCCAGTTTTCTGTCGCAGGACTGTTTTCGTTGTGCTGATTTACGATTTCAGTGATGTCCTTTACTGTTTGAACTCCTCAGTTTGGGCTGTGTCGTATTGTTCTCGGCTTTAAAATTTTTGTCTTTTACTTCTCTTCTTTTTTACTTTCTGTGCATCCATGAATAAAGCCAAACATTTGGAGCAGATACGTATATATGCCTTAATCATCTCTCCCTCTGTACTGCTGTGACTCTCTCTGACTTCTCTCTATCTGTCCTGCATGCTTCTCTCTGTCTCCGGCCCTCTCTGTTCATCAATCTCTCTAAATGAGTGCATTTCTGCAAGATGCTTTTGCAGTGATCTTTCAGCATTCCTGATTTACTTGTGGGGAGAATTTTGAACCACCCACTTGAAAGACACACCTCCAGCGTTACTCAGTGAGATCACAGATTAGCTACAGCAATCATACACTACACACTCAACGCAGCAGTGGAGAATTTCTCAAATGAAACTGCTGCACAAACTGCAGTTTTATATTTTATTTTTGTTTTCTAATTCTCATTCCATTCTTTTTTTACTTTCTATTCCATTTCATGAACACCGTTTTCCCCTACCAACCACACATTAATATCCACAGTCTGCACGAATTGTTCAGCTCCTTCAGGCTTAAGTTTTGGCTTAGACCTGTAGCTGCTAAACCTCACATATCTGGAGTGAGTTCACAAAGAGTCCAGGCTGCAGGGACAAAGAATTTAGAACAATTCTAATCTATAGAAGTGTAATAATTTTACTTTATATCCTTGGTGCACCCATCCCATTTCTCAATTTCTTCAACCGTTCACAAATTATACTTTTGGCTTTGGGAAATACTGACCACAGTTTTGTGAGAGCACTGTTTTCTACAATGACCATAAAAAAGCTGCATTATTCCGTTGCATTTAGGGGAAATTTTTGCTCAAATCAAGCTCTTTCAGGCCAGAGGGTTTTGATCTCAGAGCTGAAGCCAGAGATGAACGTGGCAGCCTGGAGAATATGGCAAAAAGCTTTAGTTATGATTATCAAAATTAGTTAAAATTACAAGAATGAGTAAATCTAGCTACTGGAGATTTATGATCACCTCTACATATTGAACTACGATGTTCATTAATGCAGGTGCGAAGTTGTCTGTTTGTTTTACCAATCTATTGAAGCCCGCATGGACAAGTCAAAAAATAAAAAACACTGGTAGAGCTGCAAGTGATGAAACTAGTTATTCTTGTGTTGTTTTTTAGTTGCAAAACTTGACACAAAAGTGCTTCTTCCTCCAGGGGGCGCCTGAAGGCTTCATGCATTCAATTCCTCTATTTAAGCTGCAAATTAAAATCTCCATAAAATGATTTAAAAAAGTGTTTCCTCCCTTCCGTTATTCACAAACAATACAACTTCTCACTAAATGTTTAAAAAAAAAAAACAACAACCAGGAAAACCAATTTAACAGATATTTCATACAAAATAATACAGCTGAGACGTGGCTTTTGTCTGAACAGAATGGGTCTTTATTCAGGAAAATGAAAGAAAAGATTGTAATCAACCACCCCAATTTAAATACAAAACAAATCAAAATAAGGAACAACATGATATTCAGTTTGCATATCAAAGAGCCACTCAGTAATAATTACAGTCTGAACACTTCATAAACCACTTGCGTGAATCTATACACAAACTTGATTTAGAAACTAGAACATTAGAAACAATATTACATAAGATTTTAGCTTTAAAAATAATTCCAAATTGAAATAATATTTTAGCAGTTAGCATCATAAAATTATAATATTCATATCTTTCCACGTAAAAATACAAAATAATATTAATGACATATAATATGAAAAATTATCCCAAATATTTTGCTACTATTAGAGTAAAATAAAAAACAAAACAAGAAACAAAAACCAAACCAACGAACAAAAATATGCATGAAAAAGTTTTCTCCTTTTGTTAGCAAAACACTATCCAAACTAATACAATCATTTACATCAGTACAAAGATATCTGGATTTTAAAAATAGTTGCAATGAAAAAAAGGGGGTTTCATCTTTTCTGACAGTAAAAAATAAAATAACACTGTGAATCAGAAATTTGCAAAAATATGCAATGAAAAAAATAAATCTGCATTAAAAAGGTATACACTGGCAATTCTCACTTTTTTATACAAACATTAGAAACAGTATTGCACGTCACAACACAGATTCGAGGTTAGTAAAAGCCTTTCAAAATGTGTTATATTCAAGTTTCTGAGTATCAGTGAGGGGAGGGCTGATACCCCTCCATCTAACCAGGGAGAGTCTCAAGTGTTTTCCATGAACATAGTAGAACCCTCAATGCTTCCTTCCTTCAAATTAAATACACGACCAACTTAAATAGTAATCAAATCGATGTGTGCTAAGCAATAATACATAAATAGATTGATTCAATCACACACACAACTGCATGGACGATTCAAGAAACGGCCTTTTGCGTCTTCCAGCGTGACGCTGCGTGTGAACGTAACCATAAATACGTGGGGCAAATCAAGTGAGAGAGGAAATAGAAAAATACAATTTAAATCAAATAGTTATCTGTCTACAAAAATAGTCAAATAAATAATGATTTTTTCAAAATGACGACGACAACCAAAAACCCACACATACATGTACGAAGCAACAGTGTTGAACACGGAAAATGGAGCGTGCTACTTGTCACCGACGGAGCGAAAGACACCGATGACGATGAAGCGGCCATCTTGTTTAGCTCCCAGAAACACTTTCGCTACGTACTCCGAGTACACGGCAGACTGCCGTCATCGCTTAAATAGAATCTGGGTCCAGCCATCTTACACAATCAAATAAATTACTATGCAAAAAAAAATAAAGATATTTAAATTATCCAATAGACTTAAAATAGGTCGCAATTCTTCCAAATAGTATACAATAAAAGGTGATGTGATACAAAATTAAAGAGACTGTTTTTTGCGTTTGACATCCAAACGTCAGAGGGGGAGTCAGGGGACTGGTTCTCTAAGAGGAGAAAAGAGAGGAGAGAAATCGATAAAAGGTAGTGCATTACGTGTCCTCGAGAGTCTGGAAACAGGCGACACATCGACAAATAAATACACACATATATGCAATAAATAAACACACAATCTCAGCTCACTGTTGACACTTAAAAGGTTTAAATCACAAACACAATCTCAACAGTACTACAAGGGTACCAACCCAAGAACTCAAGAATATATAGAGTGCAAAAAGAACGACAGACAGACAGAAAGAGCGATACAGTACTGAACGACTGGTCACGGCACCAGTGGCCATTGCTTCTGTTGAGATTGTCCATAAGACTGATCCGAGCGAAAACGCAAACTCTACAAAAATATTTGCGACAGGGTTCTCTCTCCTCTCTTTTCTCTAGGTCTGTTCTTACCAATAGATTTCATTTGGAAATTATACTACGAACCACACGGTACCCACCATGCACAGACAAAACGACCAAGGGTACGATTCCTTCGGCGAATTCCTACGAACTACACATATCAAAGTCCTGCGCTCTATCGCAATAAATCGAGGGGTGGCATTCAGGGGTGTTCAGGAAGGGCAAAGGTTAAATGTCGAGAGACGATCCTCTAGTAGAAGATCTAGTTTTCGTAGAACTGAAACCTCAATTCATAACTAGACTCACACGGCACGAAGACAAGACACGAAAACCACAGGACAGCACACAGTCCTCTTGACTAATTATCGAGTTACAAAATGGCAGAACGTTCACTACTCTCTAACTAACATCCTTCTCTCGTAATAAGTTCGTAAAGGAATCATCACAACAACGCATGCAAAGGTTTTACGAAGAATTTTACACATTTTTTTTTTTTCCTTTCGTTATAGTATTGATTATCTTATATATATCTAAGTGTCTGACCTTTTTACGCCTCATGCTACATAAATTCCGCTGTAAAACTTATCATTAATATGCATCATGTTTTGTTTGTGGTGTTTTTTTTTCTGTCTTATATGTGCTGGTAACCTTTACACTGCATGCAAATGATGTACAGCCACAAACATGCACGCAAGTTTTCACATTCTGTGTTTCCATGGCGACGGTCGGCAATGCCGGCCGTGCGATAGGGAACGGACTGCATTTCTGTGTATCGCCAGTGACGTCACAATGGCATTACATAGAACACAGACACTATCTATTCGTTATTATCCTATATAGCAGCAAAGCTTCTTCTATAGCTTGTGATTAAATTGCAAGAATAGAGCAATAACAAGCCAGATTAATATTCTGAGGTATTGTCTTTTTTTTTTGCCAGTGGAAAATGGAAAGTCTCAGTAATTCGTTATTGAATCATTCCTATTCCTGTTAAGAGCATCATTGGAGCGAAACATCAAAGGGGATGGGGGGGGGGGGGGGGTTTAAGCTTACTATTTTTTTTTTTTTTTGTATATTCCCGCGGCAAACGTCTCGTTTTTAGGACGCTCATAGTTTTGCTAACCTTTGGTTCGAGAGATCCAGGGCAGGCCTCAGAGATTACGTCATCAAGGGTTTTCCAGAGACAATTGCGCACTTTGCCCACTTGGGGGGGGATTTAGCAGCAGACGGACACACGACGGACAGAACGAATGAACAGTACGGACAGGCTGCCCCCCCAAGCGAAAACATTCTCGTTTCTACTTTTTTTAAATCTCACATATTAAAAATAATTTGAAAAAAAAACTACAAAAAAATCAATCTCTTTTGTTTTCTTAATCTCCTTTTTTTAAAACACACGAACGTACCACAAAAACTCTGTTCCGAGCCCTGAGATGTACAGGGAGGGAGGAGAAAGAAGTGGTTTGGTGAAATAAACTTGTAGTGAGTTTAAACTGAGGCTTGTAGTGTGTTTCAAAAGATGGCTGCTACAAAAGATAAAGATATATTTATATATGTATAGTCTATACTATTCTCTATATACTGTATACGGTTATTACTATCATACTGACAGCTTGGGTTCAGGGGCCAAACTAAGCATCTTTTTCTTTCCCGCAGCACTATGTGTTGTTCCTCTGCGGTCGTTCTTGCATGGTGTTCCGCTCCCGCTCAGCACCCTGGAGTCCTCAGTTCCAGCGGAAGTGGATCTGGCGGGGGGGGAAGGTCTGCTTCCCTCTTTGACCAGCGGCTTGTGGAACTCACGGCCGGCGCGGGAGTGGATGTTTGCCCATGCAGAACTCCGCAGTTAATACTAGCAGGCAGGTGCGTTGGCGCAAAAGAACGGTGGCGAACTTTCCACCACAACGTGCCCCCTGTCATTCGTCGCACAGCTGGTCATCTAACCCATACGGGCTGCTTCACCTCCACCTGTGTGAAATGAATAGCAGAACACAGTAGTTTAATTTAAATTCTGGTAAAGTACAGGGACTGATATAGCTACATAAACAGTACCATGATCAGTGTCGTCGCGTAATGCATAATACATTGCTAAGTAAATTGATTACTTTTTCCTTGAAAAAAAGTTAAAGTAAGGGATTACTCTCATTTATTTTATTTTTTTTCATGTAACCTTCTTCATTTAAATTATTTGGTCAGTTCAAGAATAATTTATACAAATTTATTATATTTATTTGTTTTTTTTTTTTTTATAAAATCAGTTTCATGTTTATCCTTATATTATTCAACTGGTTGAGGTTGATATGGAATTTCAAAAGCAATTCGTAATAAGAAGTAATGCAATGCTTTATAGATAAAGTAATTTGTATATTAATCTGACTTACAACTGTGCTTCTTTCGTTTTTTAGCGTAACTTCCCAACGCTGACCATGATATAGCTATTTTCTGCATATGAATTGGACTATAAAGTGATGGGTAAATAATGGCACATTTATAGCACTGGGACTACTCAACTATCTCATTATATTAATCAAAGGTTTTAAATATTTTAAGAAAATACAGTATTACAATATCTAAAATCTAAGATTTGGGATAATTATTACATGTAGTTATATTCAACAAGTGCACTTAATTGTACTGAATGTGCATTTGTAGTGTTAATCAAATCTTAAATAAAACTACTGGAGATAATATAATGTTATCATAAAAAAACTAAGTGCACTCGTTTTTGACTATGTTTTTCTTAACACACACAATGTGACGGATGAACTGAAATAAATATCAGTTGCATTGTGGCATATGTTTTCTTTGTTATAATACTACACATTTTTGCCAAATCTAGCAAGTTACTTGGGTATTGTAGGTACACAGGAAAAAAAAATAGCATTCTATGCACAGTAATGCATAAGATACACTAAGAGAAAGTATGGTAATGTGCTCTTCTGGGGTGCGTTTCTCAAAAGCATTGTTAGCTTACTATGGTCATTAATTCCATTGAACTCTATTAGTAACAACAGAACTTGCGACCATAGTTGCTTCTGGAAAACGAACCCCTGGATGTTAATAGTCTCTAACAAACATGTAAGTGCAGGGCTCCAGACTGCGCAGCAGATGGCAAAAATTACGCAAATATTGAGGAAGCGATGGTACTGATGAAAAGGAATGGGATGAATGTTAACAACTTTCATTACCATAAAACTATAAACTATTATTAAAGGTCATCAGCTTGCATTGAATAATCCCATGTTGTAGCAAAAAAAAAAAAAAAAAAACCAAATCAGTGTGTTTGTGCGACCCAACTGAGAAAGTTAGTCGCAAAAAAGAACAACCAGTGGGAAGAATGAGTTTAGAGCCCTGAAGTGGCTGTCTATTTCCCCGTTTGTCGATGTCGCCATGCTGCAGCTGGACGAATCGGGCACTGATTGCAGCGATGTAGTCAGCTCTGCTGATTGGAGAAGGCCACACGCCCCGCCCCCTTTGGGTAACTTCAGCTCTGGATCAGTGTCAATACCTGCATAACACACTCCACCATACAAGCGGTCCATGATCATCGCCAGCTCCACTGCAGAGAAAACATACCATTAAAAAACACACATGGAAGACCATAAGTTGAAATTGTCACATCAGTTAAAAGGAAATTAATACATTAAAAAATGTAAAGAACTATTGAATAGAAAAATATTACTACACACACACACTTTCTTTAAAAAATGTTTCAATTTTAATTTATTTTTGAAAATTAATTTTAGAATCTTTGTGATAATTGGAATCTCTTCACATTGTGTACATATGCAGCAATTTATAACAAATACAACAAATTGTCATGTGTTTAGCGTACCAGCTCTGAGTGGACGTGGCACTCCTCCTACAAAGATGGCTTTGCGGGGGTCCACCCCCCCCAAGGTTGAGAACCGTCCATCACAAAATCACTGTCACTCATATTCCATGGACGAATCTGGACCTGAAAAACCACATACAGATCCCACATATAAAACACAGTGTACGTGACAACATAAAAAAGAATCGCATGTATTTTCATTAAATGTGCACTTGTAGTGTACTTTAAATCTAAAATATAATATTAAAGAAAACAAACTGCTCCTGAGAGCTACCATCCTGCAGACTTCAGTTCCAACCCTGCTCCAACACACGTGTCTGTAATAATCAAAGTAGCCCTGAACAACCTTTATTAGCTGGTTCAGGTGTGTTTGATTGGGGTTGGAGCTGAAATCTGCAGGACAGTACCTCCAGGAGCAGGGTTGGAGACCCCTGCTATATTTAAATCAAAATGTTTTTTGAAAAATGCCTGTTTTTTTGCATGTCTCTTTAAATGCAAATGAGCTGCTGCTCCCTGCCCCCTTTTCCAGAGAAGGGTTGTGTTAAAATGTTAAAATTCTCTACTTATGATAATTCACAAACTAAATAACAGCGATTGGCCAATCAGAACTTGGTACTGTAATAAGCTGCTCACAAGCGGAAGCAAGTTTTCATAATTTTTTTTTCCCACAAAATGGTTCAAGCATAACTTTTGAAGTTCTGTAAAGAAGAAGATAACAGAAAAAGGTATTCCTTGATTATAATTTAATGACATTCCCCGACATTATGTTATTGTGCTGTATGTGTGACTGTGAGGGATTGAGAGACGATAATAAACCTGCCTGATTTATCTACAACTGCTCTGTGTACCCATAAATACACATGAACTAGAGACGAAATGACTGGGCAACATGGGCACTATCTTCTCTAATACATTAGAAAAAACTGTTGCCCCCATCAAATTGAAAAAGGTTAGAGAAAAACGTACTGTGCCATGGTACAACAGTAATACCCCTCTCTCAAGAAAGAAACTCGTAGTCTTGAGCAAATATGGAGACAAACTAACTTGGAAGTTTTTTAGAATTGCGTGGAAAAAAACAGTATGTCCATCTAAAGACAGGCTCGAAAAACTGCCAGGGCCGAGCATATCCACAAACTCATCAGAAAGACAACAACCAAACAATCCAAGGTTTTTATTTAGCACAGTGGCTAGATTAACAAATAACCAGACGCCACCCGATCTAAATATTCCCTCACAGTTAAATAGTAATGACTTTATGAATTTCTCTTTCTTCACTGATAAAATAGATAACATCAGAAATACAATAACAAATGTAGATTCTACAGCGTCTAATACTTCGGTTTCATCTATCGCACACAAAGATAAACTGCAGTCCTTTACAACTATAGGACAGGAAGAGCTAAATAAACTTATCACTGCATCTAAAACCAACAACATGTTTATTAGATCCTGTACCCACTAAATTACTGAAAGAGTTGTTACCTGTGCCTGTAGCAGAAAAAACCGCTTCTCCATATTATTAAACTCGTCGTTATCTTTAGGTCACGTCCCAAAACCATTCAAGCTGGCGGTTATTATTAAGCCTCTTATTAAGAAAAACCACAACTAGATCCTAGTGAACTGGCAAATTACAGACCCATTTCAAATCGTTCCATTTATGTCTAAAATTTTAGAAAAAGTTGGGTCTGCTCAATTGTGCTCCTTCCTGCAAAAAAAAAATGATCTCTATGAAGAAATTCAGTCGGGATTCAGGCCCCATCATAGCACAGAAACTGCACTTGTTAAAATTACAAATGACTTGCTTCTTGTGTCAGACCAAGGCTGCATCTCATTGCTAGTTTTACTTGATCTTAGTGCTGCGTTCGACACCATAGATCACGACATACTCATAGATAGATTACAAAACTATACAGGTATCCAAGGGCAGGCTTTAAGATGGTTTAGACCCTACCTGTCCGTTCGCTACCACTTTGTTTATCTAAATGGGGAGTCATCTCTTTATCACCAGTAAAAATATGGAGTTGCCCAAGGATCTGTCCCAGGTCCTCTGTTATTTTTCAATATACATGTTGCCCCTCTGTAATATTATTATATTAAATTCAGATAAGACAGAGATATTATTTATTGGACCAAAAAACAGTACACAGAATCTCGTAGATTACAATGTGCAACTAGACAGATGTACTGTTACTTCCTCTATTGTCAAACATCTGGGTGTTATATTAGACAGTAAATGCCTTTTGAAAATCATATTTCCCATGTTACAAAAACAGCATTCTTCCATCCAAGAAACAATGCCAAGCTACGAAACATGTTACCTGTTTCTGATGCAGAAAAGCTAGTTCCTATGACCTCTAGACTGGACTATTGTATTGCATTACTAGCTGGTTGCCCTGCATCCTCAATAAACAAGCTACAGGTAGTCCAAAATGCAGTGGCTAGAGTCCTTACCAGGTCAAGAAAATATGATCATATTACCTCAATACTACAGTCTCTGGACTGGCTACCTATTAGGTTCCGTATCAGTTACAAAATATTATTACTGACTTATAAGTCCCTTAATGGTTTAGCTCCTGTGTACCTAACTAGTCTTCCATCATGCTACAATCCATCACGCTCCCTAAGGTCACAAAAACGCTGGACTTTTGATAGTACCTAGGATAGCAAAGTCCACTAAAGGAGGGGTAGAGCTTTTTCGCATTTGGCTCCCAAACTCTGGAATAGCCTTCCCTGATAATGTTCGGGGTTCAGACACACTTTCTCTGTTTAAATCTAGATTAAAAACACATCTCCTTGGCCAAGCATTTAAAATAATACATCTCATAATTTTGGACTGCACTTATACCTGATCAAATGCGCATTATTATTCTTTACCTTGGGTTAAACTAATTAATTTTAACTTGGCTGGAACAGCAGCTATGCTAATTATGTCTCTATTTGTCTCTCTGTTTTTGCCACGGGATTTAATTTTTTAATTTTGCATAATAGGAGCCATCTAAAGGAGTACGCTTATTTTGATGTGTTAACTAACACCCACTTATGTATGTGTTTGTGTGGACTCACGGGCTTGTCCTTTGATGGTGGGGCTGGACACACACAGGTAGAGTTTTTCCCGTCCTCCTCCAGACAGGCTTCGATCAGCGCCTGAACTGAGCTCTCCTCTTGGAACAGGAGGAAGGCATAAACCTAGACAAAAACCCTCAACAGTCACTCACTGTAACCATGACAGCTCGGTGTAACATACGATTTCTGACTGAATGAATAAAAACTAATCACAAGAACCAGAGGCACTGGGGAGATTCTTGCTAGTTCTAGAGAACATTCATTATTACATATTCCATAATATATATTTAAAACATTTAAATTAGTACACTTCAAAAACAGAAAGAGAATTCTAATAGTTCTACTATGTGAAAAACAGTAATAGTGTCTAGTACAAAGTATGTACATGAGGTTTCTGTTGCTATGTTTGCTATGAATTTGGTGATTTTTTCTAGAAGTACCTTTAGGGGGGAAGTAAGACTTGCTCTCTGCTTTGTGTGGCCAGTCAACAACCAGATGACCAAAGCGCCGAAAACTGCTTGTGATTTCATCTGTGGAAAAGATGAGTTTGTGACAACCAGACAGAGACTAGAGAGAGCAGCAGGAACTGCTGCAGATCCTTTTTCATAAAGATACATAATGATTTTTATGAGGTTAAGAACTTTAAAGCTGAAAATGTCAAAATTCATTTTAAATATCACATAGGTATGTCACATACCATTCAAAAAATCATCCTTAAATACATACGTTACAGTTCAAAAGCTCTGTCAAACGAACCTTCATCGATATCAGGTGGCAGTCCACCCACAAACACTTTGCGGGAGAACCTCTCAATGCGCTCCCCGTTCTGATGGGGGTAACAGTGAGGAGATCCCAGGACCCCCGGGACCCCCTGGTTGCCATGGCCGTCATCTAGAAGGCTGTCATCAATGGGAAAGAGGGAGGAACGTCCTGTTAAAAAGTAAATGACAGGTAAGGACACTTCTTTTCACCTGGTATTAATATCCATCTTTGGTGATCTGATCAGCAATACACATCTCAAATGCAACTCTGGTGACCACTGAAGAGGAAAGTCTCAAAACAAGGGCCCTTATTTTAGTGCAATGAATATATATTACATTAACAAGTGTATGGCGTTATTTCCCTGTCAAATGTCGAGAGCGCATTATTGTAGCGCGAAAGTATACATTAATATAATATGCGAGCGCGAATCTCTCTGCTCGCGCACGGGATATAATGTGCCCAAGCGCGAATCTCTCTGCTCGCGCGGGATATAATGTGCCCGAGCGCGAATCTCTCTGCTCGCGCGGGATGTGCGGAGCGCGAATCTCTCTGCTCGCTGGCGGAATATAGGAGCGCGAATCTCTCTGCTCGCGCGCGGGAACTGGGCGCGCGCTCTCAGATACACGTTGCTCTTGTAAGAATTTTCTCTGGGCTCGCTCAGAGAGTATGCCTGCACTTAAAACATGTTCAGTGCAATCGCGAATCTCTCCTCTTCACTTAAAGTACAGCGTGTATGTGCTTAGACTGTGTCCCGTGCGTTCGCGCATGGCCAAGTACTCTTCTCTTCGAATTCTTTTCTCTTTGCTCTTGGCATAAGTCAAAACGGCAACAACCAATCAGAAATAGGCTCCAACGACTGACCAATGAAAATGCGACATCGTACATGGAATCTTATTGGTTGATATTGAACCACACATGGAACACATGGGAACAAGTTCACTGAAGTTCAGTCAAGACGAGCCGAGATGGATCCGCTGAATCGACGATCTCAGGTAACCAGTTTTTATTTGTTTTGATGTTAAATATGTCAAATGTATCTTAGAATTGTCTGGGAAGAGGGCGATTGGATTATTTTACATATAAATTACCTAGACTGTCAACCACATTGTTCACACTACGTGCCATGCCCTGATAAGTAACACATTGTCTCTTGCAATCACACCAGTGATTAAACATTAAGTACGTAGCGAGATCAACTGCTAAATTCAAATCTGAACAAATATTTCGGGGGAATAAGATAAGGGGGCAAAATGCCCCAGTAAAATTATGTTATCTATGGCTGTCACGAATGAAGTGATGTGAAATCACACCAGTGATTAAAACATTAAGTACGTAGCGAGATCAACTGCTAAATTCAAATCTGAACAAATATTTCGGGGGAATAAGATAAGGGGGCAAAATGTCCCAGTAAAATTATGTTATCTATGGCTGTCACGAATGAAGTGATGTGAAATTAATGAAAAGTGTCATCTGCAATGGATTTTCTTTATCGCGGATTGCAGCGTTGAGTGTTATAATCAATCACGCACTGTTTTTTTATTATTATTATTATTATTACTTTTTTTTTATCTAAAAAAATCTCACTTTCAATGGGCATGGCACGTAGTGTGAACAATGTGGTTGACAGTCTAGGTAATTTATGTGTAAAATAATCCAATCGCCCTCTTCCCAGAAATTTCTAAGTTACATTTGACATTTAACATAAAAACAAATAAAACTGGTTACCTGAGATCGTCGATTCGGCGGATCCAACTCGGCTCGTCTTGAC
Organism: Cyprinus carpio; assembly: GCF_018340385.1. Classification (NCBI taxonomy): domain Eukaryota; kingdom Metazoa; phylum Chordata; class Actinopteri; order Cypriniformes; family Cyprinidae; genus Cyprinus; species Cyprinus carpio. The sequence continues at coordinate 4,678,541 of NC_056619.1, forward strand.
TGAACTTCAGTGAACTTATTTCCATGATGGGTCGTTCGCGAACTCTAAGAGCCGGCTCTTGTAGGGTGAACGACGAGAGAGAACAAAACAAAACGCCAGCCATAAATTAGAAGTACAAACTAGTTATGGGTCGTTCGCGATTTGTTTGTTTATGTAGTAATGATGTAATGGATGCATTTTATTTTATTTAAAATAATTGACTAATTCAAAGAAAAAAAAAAAATTATATAGGCCTAAAGGCGCACATATTCGTTTCGACTGTCTGATCAGCCTCACATTCTGCTCCTGTCAATTATACACGAGGTGTCAACCAATTATATGGCATGAGGGAGGGGCCGAGCCATCACACACACACCACACACACAGTGTCAAACTCGGAGAAGAAACCGCATCAGCCCCTCGATAGTAAGGCAGCTTGCATTTCTGAATGCAAATCTCTCATAAAATAAAAATATGATCAGGATTGTGTGTGTGTGTTCATGCTAGTTATACAAAACATAACTAGTGAGATAGTTCATGCTGGTTATATAACATGCCAAAAAAGAGGGACCAGTTTAATCCTTTCAGTTATTTATTTTTCTTTAATATGGGTTCTATTATGTTCTATTATTTTTCTTTAATATGGGTTCTATTATTCTAATCTATTCAGATTGTATTTGTTTTATAATGTTGTTGTTTCTATACATTAAAAAGTTGTAATTTAAATGCAAATGTTTGATAGTATTGTTTTTTTTTCATAACAAATCAATGCATTTTTAAAGAAATTGTGAGACATTGTAATGATTTCATTTAATAATTTAATTAGAAATGTTTTCACACCCATCATAGTCAAAGCATTATTGTTTTTTAAAGAGCCGTTTGTGAGCCAAAAGAGCCTCTTTTCAGTCAGCTGAGTCAAACGAGCCGGCTCACGAAAAAGAGCCGAAATGCCCATCAACCAAAAAGATTTCATGTACGATGTCGCGTTTTCATTGGTCAGTCGTTGAAGCCTATTTCTGATTGGTTGTTGGCATTTTGACAGCGTTTATGCCAAGAACAACGAGAAAGAATTCGAAGAGAAGAGTACTTGGCCATGCGCGAAAGCACGGGACACAGTCTAAGCCACATACGCGCTTACTTTAAGCGAAGAGGAGAGATTCGTGATTGCACTGAACACGTTTTAAGTGCAGGCATACTCTCTGAGTGAGCCCAGAGAAAATTCTTACACAAGAGCAACGTGTATCTGAGAGCGCGAGCACGCCCAGTTCCCCGGGCTCTCGCGCTCGCACATTATATCCCGCACGCAAGCAGAGAGATTCCCGCTCCGCACATTATATTAATGTACTTTCGCGCTACAATAATGCGCTCTCGACATTTGACAGGGAAATAAATGTATAGGGTTGGTTTTTAATTTTGACATAGCACATTTGTTTCTAACTACCTCTGAATGTGGTTTGAGTGATTGGATCAATCTGAACCCTGTTCACTCATATATTTAATGCTGTCCGATTGTGATCAGACCACCTAAGATAGATAATAACAATGTAATTTATTTATGTGCGTCAATGCATGTATGAATCATGGCTTGTGTCAGTGAACTGCGGCTCTCAGTCAGTATAAGCCTCAAAAACACAAGTAAGCCTCCACTATATTGATAAACTCATCAAATTGTTGCTAGCGGTCAATGACGAGTTCACAAAGAGCATTGTACACACATATACACCATACACAGACACAGAATACTGCCATGCTAACACAGATAGCGTAACAAACAGTGGATTTTACCTCGTCGTCTCCCATATCTCCTGGCTGCATGTGAACAAAAACAATACAGGACACTATGAAACAACTGACTGAAAGCTTATCTTCACGTTTGTTCCCTAAGGCAACAGATATACTTGACGGTAGCATGCAGATGGTGATATGACCAACATATATGACATAATTATTTTTTGCTGAAAATAAGGTTGTTACAATGCCGAAATTTTAGATACCAGTAAAACGGATACCAATTTTGATAGACTAATTGGTTTTGATTAACAATTAGGACACAGACAGTGGCAGGTTTATTAGGCTGCTGTCACTTTAAGACCTAATGCACGGATCCAATGTACTAACGTACATCTGATTTTCTCCCAACTGTTTGAAATCAAAACACCAACTGTGTTTGCATGAATACTTGCAAAAACAAACATTCAGTTAATTTTATTTATTTATTTATTTGGTGTAGCCTATTTCACCATTTAGGTGCAACCCAATTTAACTACAAATACCTACACATAATGTGATTTGTTGGAAAAACGTACATCACAATTTGTAATAAAAAAAGCATCAACCTGCAGCCCTAACCCTCAGTGTGGTGTGGGCAGGTTGTATGAAATGTCCAAATGAAACCTAATATAACATGCAAATTTGGAACCCAATTTACCAAAATGCAAGGTTAGGAGACTGTGCTGAGCTGCAGTAGTCTGCATTTTATGACATTCTCATTAACTGTGTACAATCTGGCTGGAAAAGGTTGAAGATGTTGCACCTTTTTTATTTAAACAATTGATATACTACCCACCCCTAGACAGACCAGCATCAAAACCAGCATAAAACTGTCTTTTAGTCGACTGATAGGTCAGTAAGAAGAAAGCATCAAAACCAGCATAAAACTGTTAAACAATAATTAAAAGTTATTCTATATTCCAGAAAACCTCTTCACACCTTACTCCGAATAATCACATGATGCACAGCACAAGTTCCACTGGATCAACTGACTAATATTAGTGAAAGCTCTTAAAAATCATGTGATCTATACTAACACGTCCTTCTCGCTCATGTGATCCAAACAAGCTCCACGACCAGTTACAACAGCACACAAGACAGAGATGTCAGAGATGCCTATGCACATGATGAGGCCTGCATTTATCTAATGCATTGTAAGCCTAAGTAGACTGCAGAATCATTATCACCAAAGATTTCTAAGATCAACTTAGCTCACAATGCTTTCGCCAGGACAGGTTGGTCCCCCACCCCATTGCCCCTCTTTTGTCCCTACTTTTTTTAAAATTAATTTATAATTAATTAAATTTTCCTTTACTATAAAGGCAAAATCACAAAAGGATGAAATTATACACATGTGGTGGTTTCCTGCCACACTGCTCAGGTGTTCAGGATGCTTTTTCGGTTAAATTCACTCCTGGAGTCCTGCTCCTGGACGGTCAACATCCTACAGAGTTTAGCTCCAGCTTGTCCCATGCCTCACCTGCCTGGATGGTCCTAGTTATTCTTAAGACCCCGATGAGCATGTTCAGGTGAGTTTGACAGGGATTGGAGCTAAACCTTGCAGCATAGTGGCCCTCCGGGATCAGTACTGGACACCTCTGGTTAACATGGACAATAGTGCACTGTGCTGATAATGAAAATTATGTCACACATGCCAAAGCGGAATGCAGACAAGGTAAGTACTTTTGGCTTTAGAAATTGCTTTTGTTATTGTTAAGGTGTTGTAAGTGTTTTTGTCAGTGTGTTGCTAGGGTGTCTTAAGATGTATCAGTTGACCACTAGCAGCATCCAACAATAAGCACCCAAGACACCCTAGACACACACTACCGATATTTTCAATCAACAATGGTGATAATTGAAAATATCAGTACCAATAATTGAGACTATCGGTACCAATATTTTTAATTATCGCCATTGTTAATTCTCTCTGTTTGGCCAGTAAGTCTCAGAAGCGGGATTTTTATTTTGACAGCACTGAGACCCCAGTGCTTAAGCACACACTTACAGAATTTACTTAACATGTACACTGTGGTTTGTGTACAGTGCCAGTGATGTAAATTTTGTCATTGTCTCCATATATGCTTACTATACAAATGCAGCCCAATTTTTCCAACCGCATACACATTCAGCTTGTACATGTGACATGTGACAATTTTTTGTGGTAACACTGGCCCAGCTTTTTGCTTCACAGTTGAAAAGGAAACTGAAGATTCACAATCTTAAGATTAAATCAAAGGTCTTCAACCCGGCTCATGGAGACCCAATGTGTGGCACATTATATTTCCAACCTGCTTCAACACAACTGCCAGTGATTTTTCAAGTGATCCTCAAGACATTGTTTAGCTGGTTCGGGTGTATTTGATAAGGGGTGGAGCAAAACTCTGCGGGACATAGGTGCTGCATCCAAATATGCCTACTTCCTAGTCCTATACTACTAGAGTGGGTGAAAATCGGTGTGTGAAAAGAGTAGGAAGTCCAAATTCATATTAAAAAAAAAACAAAAAAAAGTACCCTGATGCTACTTCTTCTGAGATTCTGGAGTGCACATTCATTATCCCATGAAGCCATGGGAGAGGATCTGTGAATGGCAGTGAAGCGATGCAACTGATGGTAGCAGATCACATTGCAGTAACAACATGGCAGATCCAAATTCATTTACTACCCATATTCATGCTACACAGAACATACTTATTTAACAGTCGTGAAGTAAGTTTCAACCCAAACATACTAGACAGTATGTGATTTCGGATGCAGCATGGGCCTCCAGAAGTAGGGTTGAAGACCTCTGAATTAAATGGTGTAATCACAAATATTGCTTTATATGGACCATCCTGCTCTCCAAGATATTGGCATCGGCCATCAAAAAAACATATACTGCTGGTCCACCCCCAAAACCAATAATCTAGTCTCTAGATGTGGCTGAGGTCAATCCATCAATGTACCTACACTCTCATGCATTGTATACGTTCAGCTGTCACTGGGGCGGTACCTTTTCAAAAGGTACATGTTTGTACCTAAAGGGTCCATTTTGGTACCTTAAAGGTACATATTAGAACCTAATAGGAACAAAAGTGTACCTTTTGAAAAGGTACCACCTCAGTGACAGCTTTTGTGCCTTTATTTCTGAGAGTGTATGTGAGAGGTCCACCAGACATAAAATGTAAGTATAACACATCTGTTTATGGGTTTGTTCAGATCACTAACCCTAAATATGAGCAAAAGCAGTCGTGATGCTTGACATAGTAAAAACCACTGATTAAAGCAAACAAAACGAAGCCTTTTAGCTGCAACAACAGTTATTTTTAGAGTATAATCTATTTTGATCCAATTATCCAAAAAAGAAAGCAACAGCTGTTACTAAAATGTGTCATCACAAAAGAGAGCAAAGCACAATTCTGCCCAGCTTCAGAGGCTGTGATCCAAACTGAGAGTAGCGAATATCAGCCCAGCCAAACACAACGAGCAAGAGTTCAGTCACGTTGGCTAAAAATGGACGGAGTCCTACTAGCAGATGCTCCGTCTGAATGCAGCGAGCTGATTGGTCAGACAGGATTACCTCACCATGTATCAAATGAAAATGTCAAATTGTTGAAATCCAATTGCGGAACTATTCATTTGTAACTCGGATGCAAAAATAACAGGAAAATATGTGTAAAATAAAATTACGACAACAGGCATTACATCAACATAAATGAATTAAGACAGAACATTTGAGTGATATTAAGAGTATGTTACATCAATGTAAATAGCAACTTGTTTCACGCAGCCCGTCTTCATCACAAAGATTTCCGTCCTATATTGGACTGTTTTCTAATGTATTACAGACAGAAGAAAAAATACTATAGCTCACTGTATAATTACCATTGAGCATGAGCAGGCCATCAGCGGCTGGGTGGGGGCATCCCACACGGCCTGAACATGAGAGAGGGAGAGAGAGAGTTGAGATGAGTAGGCCATCAGCGGCTGGGTGGGGGCGAGAGAGTGAGAGAGGGAGAGAGAGAGCAGTATCAAACATATAGCCACATGCCAGCCTTATAAAACCTACAGAGCTGCATATGTAGGGAGACATTTTAAGCATCTAGATCCCAGATTGCACTGCAACAAGCTCACTGGAACAGACAGGCTGTTTTTATGTGTTGCATTGTATCTTTAGATTAGCAACATGCTAACAACAGAGAATCAGTTGACTGGTCCTCTCATGCGCTTCATGTGAAGAGTAGTTTTTTCCTTATATTTTAATACTAGAACTGCCCGCGTTCACACCATTTACAAAAACTATCATTTTAATATTTGAGAATAGTCTGCATCACAACAACAATGATAACAACGCAGATGAATAATATATCTTTGGAATCACTTTCACAATGACTTCCCCAACTAATGAATGATAAAAACCCTGACAGCTAATCAGAATCCCTCGGATTTAAAGCATTTAAAGAGGTAGACGATATAACTGCAGTGTTAAACAGACTGATATTGTGCACTGGTATCAATGCTAATACAGTTATTATCACAGGCCTTATAAGAGGTTCTAATTCTATCAGGATTGTGAAACAAAGCCCTTGTCTCTCATGAGGAATGTTTCTAGAAATGATGAACTAGCTTTGCTCTGTTACTAGGTCACCCTTAAGTTTGACCCCAGTCATGTGACATACAAACATAGAGCGTCAAATCTGAAGCTCTGTCACATGACACATACCAGTTGACACATGAGCATTTAAGACACAGAAAAATTTACTTTGAATCTGTGTTTGTCAGTGGCTCTGCAACATGGGGGATGGTTAGGATGATTTCAAGGGCCCAACCAAAGTGAGGGGCCCGTCAGATAGAGAGAAGGACAAATTGAAATGATGAAAAATGAAATTCTGCTGATTTGTCACACAGTTAATGTCATCTAGGTGTCTAACATATTAAGTTTTGTCGAAATTGCAAAATGGCTTGTGTCAGTCTTGAAATTATCAGTAAGAATATTCTGAAAACCACAAAGCAGTCGGTATTATTTTATTTATTTTGCATTGAGTTCAATAGTTTTCAAGCAAAGGCATTTTCATAAATTTATGGAGTTACATCATTTATGCTAATTTCTATACTGTCCAGCAAATTTTCTTTTTATAAAGTAAAAAATTATTTTTGTAAATGGAAAGAAAACATTTAATGTTAATATATATAAATACATATCTAAAATGAAAAATATATAATTCTTTTGTAGTTTTGTAGAAAATGTTGGCAGAACAAGTCAAAATGTTATTGAGAAGGCCTTTTTTTTTTTTTTTTTTTACAAGGCTTTTCTTTTTAATATCCTTTTTTTTTTTTCTTTTGGATTTTGGGGTCAAATGTGGAAACCTGGACATGCTGTCCTGAGATTTATCCATAATCTAGTTTGACAGATTTTTTAGAAAACATCCAGGTACACAGAGAATCAGCTGTGTAAGTCCTCTTAACACACACACCATCTGTTGTCCAGTTATTAAACGCGGATGCTCCTAGAGACATTACAATGTTTCACAGAGCTCTCATCGTCTATCCACAGTGAATCAAACTATTGTTTCGTTTCATCTGCTTTGTGATTACGCACAACATCACAAGACAAACCAATACTGTATAGCAGTCTGATATCTCTGCCAAGTGTTTAATATTTCAACAGCACGGTGTTGTTTTGAACGCTTTAGCGAGAGTCAGCACATTCCCTGATGCTGGCATCCTCTCGTGACGACCCATTAACCGAATCATCGTTCATTAAACAGGTTTCTTAGAAATGTGGTTCGCTCAGCACATCTCCCATGATCTGTTCGATTAAGCGCATGATGCCATGTTTGAAAAGCTAAAGCACAGGTAGCTTTGCTGGTAAAACGTGTAGATCACAATCTGGTAGTTTTATACTATTAACCCCGCAATTTCCAGATTTTTGAAAGTTATATTACTTGATTTGTGACAGAAACAGCATATTCCAGAGCATCTGGAATAATTTCTTTTATATATTGTTATGTGCACATCGACAGAAACCAGCATTAAATTATAGTGTTAACTGCGGCAGTAATTTAGAACGACTGCATTATTAGTCATGCACAAAATCATGTTGATTGTTATGTGAAAAGAGTGCCTGTGTAAACCGAAGAGAGTCACACACACGGTGGCAGAGTGTGTCCTGCGCTAAATATAGCCGTACCCACGCCCTGCCCTCTCTGGGTCTCTGCAGTGAGTGCCGCCCCATGTGTCTGGTCCATCTGCTCCAGCAGGCTGAGCGAGAAGAGAGTAAGTGTAGCGCAGTGCCACACCCTGGTCACAGCACCACACGCACCTCTCTGCCCTCCTATGACGCAGACACTCGTGCTCAATGCAAAATAAAGCAAAAGGACTTGAGAGAGTGCATTACAGTTCTTTTACCATGATTAGATATGAACCATGAAGTACCTGAAACCTCCGACATAAAATGCTGTTGGCAACCTATTTATTGGACGATATTCTGTGTGTAAAAGGTTTAGGAGAGGACTTGATGGTATCCATCGAGACTTCACCTGATTGTGAAAAGTGGGCGTAAGATACCAAAACATATGGAGGTGGATGAAGGAAAGGGGTAAAAACAATGTCAACCAAAATGGGAAGTCATTTCAGAGGCCTAGCATCCCTTGTGAAAAAGAAGTGCACTTATTTGTATTGAATGTGCACTTGTAGTACATTTTATAAAAGTACATTTAAAACTAAACTGTACTTACAGATAATATATTAATGAAATAAAAGGTCATTTAAATGTACATAAAGAGAGACACATGACTGTTGCACTTTAAAGTGCACACTAAAAGTGCATTTTAAATCATCATGTTTTAATAATCTTTTGCCGTGCTTTAAAGAAGTACATTTTGATATATTGATGAATATACTAAAGCACATGTAAAGTACTTTAACTGTAGAGTATTTTTTTCATATTCATTTACAGTTATTAGATATTTGAAATATAGTAAATTGCAATCAGATCATTACAAATGTGTTATTTTAATTATATGACATACAAGTTCCAATAAAAATGACATTTAAGTATATTTTAGTTTAGCATAAATGTTTGTCAGTACATTATGTAGTAATTACGAGATTGTATATAAGGATGTACTCACGTCATACTTCAAAACATTCCGCTTATTGCATTTAATATAAATTTAAAATGTAACGCATTTAATTTAATTACAATTCAAATGCAATTGTGTGTTTGAAAACACTACATAAAATGTATGCTAAACGTATGTTACTTTTTCACAAGAGCTCAATCCTGATTATTTAAAGATAATTGGAGTAATAACGTGTTGAATATGTTGGCGTCATAATATGTTAATACGCAGGGGACAAAATAATCAACTGTGATTTCATACTGACATTTCCTATTTCACACAACCTCAGCCTCAACTTATTGCTTATGTTAGACTCATTTATGGATAAAAACAAGACAAAAATACAAAAGACAACATGTTTGTGCTTGTTTGTGTTATGTGTATAGGTGTGAGTATACTGGCTGTTTTGCAACCTCTCTGAACTTCATCAGATCTGATTTTAGAGCACAAATTATCTGTTTCATAACCAGATTTTTGATATTAAGAAAGCATTATCTCTGGAACCAACACCATTGCAAAGCTCAAAATAATCTTCTAAAACATATTTTCCTTTTATTTCAGTTAATCCATTAATGAAAATAAGCTAAATCGGTACAAATGCCAGATCTTCTTTGACAGTGATGAAGACAGACCTCATATGAAGCCTTCTAAGACTCTCATGGTGAGCAGGGAATGGATCTTACCCTTCAGGGGGTCCTGCTCCGCCCTCATGATGTCAATCAGGGAGCTCTCCAACGAGTGCATGTTCAAGCTGTCGTACATCCTGGACCGATCCTGAGGAAGAGAGAGTTGAGGAACGTGTCAATATGTGCAATACAGATGTAGTCTGTTTGGGAATTATGGGATTGCATGCAGCACACTAATGCGGTCAGGAGCAAACGCGCACACTTGAACACATGGAATGGCATTTTTTCTGAATCCCTGAATACTGAATGCCGCTGGAATGTTGTTTGTGGAGCTGTCATGAGTGGAATTAACCTGCTTTGTTAGGTTTAGTGTATTTTGGACTGAACGTTCAGCCAAACTAGTCTTACCGCGTGGCTGTTTTTAGGCAGAACGAAACCAACGTGTGTGTGGGAGATTTGTGAGTGTCGCTTGTTTTTGTTATTCAGTTGCATTACCAGAATATCCCTCTTCCCTTCTGTAGACGTTTAAAGCGACGTCCCATCTCCCAGTCACAACACCTGCCTAACAACATGCCACAGATCTCTGAGTCATTACCGCAACGAGACCAAGCAGGAATGTGAACACAAACAGAGCTCTCTGCCACCCGCCGGCCCAGTATTAAGTCACTGGGGTACATTTTTAACCCAGCAATGGCCAAAAAAAAACATTGTATGGGTCAAAATGATACATTTTTCTTTTATGCCAAAAATCATTAGGATATTAAGTAAAGATCATGTTCCATTAAGATGTTTTATAAATTTCCTACATATATATCAAAACATCATTTTTGATAAGTAATATGCATTGCTAAGAATTCATTTGGACAACTTTAAAGGTGATTTTCTCAGTATTTTGATATTTTTACAGCCCTCAGATTCCAGATTTTCAAACAGTTGTATCTCAGCCAAATTGTCCGATCCTAATGAAACATACATCAATGGAAAGCTTATTTATTCAGCTTTTAGATTATTTATAAATCTCTATTTTGAACAATTGACACTTAATTGACACGGTTTTGTGGTCCGGGATCACAAATGTCTTAGGTACACTTTTATAAAGTGCACTTACTGTAATACAATATCAAATTAAACATTTTAAGGTACATTTTAAATATTTTTATAATCTAAAATGTAACAATTGAATTGTTATACACTTATTTTGATGTGTTAACTAACATACTAACACACATGCAGAGGTAGGTAGTAACGAGTTACATTTACTTGAGTACATTTTTTGGGTAACTGATACTTTTGGAGTATATTTAAAGATGGGTACTTTTACTCTTACTTAAGTAGATTTTTAGTGAAAAAACTGTACTTTTACTTCATTACTGTGGGCCACGCTCCTCTCGTTACTTTATCTTAATGCAATACAAGTTATAAATGCTTCAGTTTATTCCAAACGTGTTGTCTACTTTTCTCTGGGCAATGAGCGATGCGCATTCGCGAATGATTCATTCTTTTGAGTCAATTCTGTTCAAAACCAGTGAATTGATTCATGAATCAGTTTGAATGATTTGTTCAGTTCCCTGCCGCACGCGCTGAGCGTCTGAAGCAGTTCACTCAGAGTTGTAACAGAAAGTTTAAGAACATCAAGAGCGTTGAAGAAATGGCTTTGGATCTACAGTCAACTGAAAGCAAATCTGCAAAGGCTATTGTTTGCTAGCGATGAAGATCTTTATTAGATGAACACCGCGTGTGCTGTCTACGGTTCGACAGGTATAACTTAGGCTACATTCGATTACAGTACACGATACCACTATGACATTACCAGTTTGCTGTACGTGTAACTTATAAATTAAATACAATGTATAATTTTTACATTAAATAAGCTGTCATAGAGTATGAAATGAATACCCTCCAAACCCGCGTTAGCTCTGTTCCAGAAGGAATGCCTTCACATAGACACAATTACTATTGATACTTCCACAATATTTATGCTTGCAGAAATATACATGTTTACATTTTGCAGAACAGACAGAAGAAGATCCGTCAATGTGCATTTGGTTCGTTATGTTCAGATGTTTGGTAACTTAGCCGTTGTGTGAGGAGTTTTCACTCTTCTTCGTGTCAGAGGTTATTTATATAAAATACATAATTAATATACTTTAAAATATAGTTTAATTCAGTGATGCAAATCAGAATTTTCATCAGCTGTTACTCCAGTTTTCAGAGTCATATGATCCTTCAGAGATCATTCTGATATATTGATTTATTACCAACGCTGAAAACTGTTTTTCTGCTTCACATTTTTTGGAACATTTTGATGAATAGAAAGCTAAAAAGAACATCACTGATAGTAAATCAACATATTGGAATGATTCCTGAAGGATTATGTGACACTGAAGACTGGAATAAAGGCTGATAAAAAAATTAAATAATATACACACACACACACACACACACACACATACATTACATAAATTGTATCTATATATCTAAATAAAAATAGACTATAGATATACAGTATATGATCCAAAGTAACTAGTAACTAACTACTTGAGTAGTTTTTTTTATCCAATACTTTTTTACTCTTAGTCAAGTAACTAGTCAGACTATTACTTTTATTTTTACTTGAGTAAATATTTCTATAAGTACTTTTACTTTTACTCGAGTACAGTTTTTGGGTACTCTACCCACCTCTGCACACATGTAAAGCCATTTGAACAAAAGTTTGTTGTTCAATATAACATTTAAAGCTAATAAAATGACATGCACTAAATAGCAAATACAAATCATATGAGTCTGAAAACATTACATTCAGTTAACGCTTAAATATATTAAAGTTTCCATAATAACTACCTTAAAAAAATACAAATCAAATTTAAAAAGTGTTAAATGGTACTTAACTTTAAAATATGGCATTTTTAGTAGCTAAAATAACTATTTGACTATTACCTAAACAAATACAAATGTTAGAGGTCTTGCAGTGTACATTAGTCTAAATGTTTTCATCCTCCTTAAACAACATGTAACAACCTTCGTTTCTTAACAGTATAATGTAACCAAGACCATGTGAGATGTGTAAAATTATACTAACTAGTAATAAATTATTAAAAGCCCTACAAATTGTCGAGTAGCGATAAAATCAAGTCCTGTCCCTAATTAGTTTACTATACTTTTTCACTCTAAAATATGCTACAATATGAAGTTGACTGAGTAAACAAATAATTAAATACATTAGCACAATAATATTGTTTATAGTGATCTCACAGGCTGACGATAGGACTATATGACAATTGAGCATATCGCCCAACACTGGTGCACTTCGGTGTTGGCTGAGATAATGGCATAACTTTGGGCCTGGACATCGTATAAGAGCACCTCCTAAGCAAACTAAAATATGTTCTGCCATACTACACCAACAATGTGTAGCATGAACACCAAAAAGATAAAAGATAATAACAAACAAACAAACAAAAAAAAACTTTTATACACTCTTAAAAATAAAAGGTTCTTTATTGCCATCAGTAGTTCCATTAAGAACCTTTAACATCCACGGAATCTTTCAGTTGCACAAAAGGTTCCAGTGTTCTTTCACTAAGAAAAAAAGGGTTCTCTTAAGAACTGAATGTTTCTTTAAGGAACCAAAAAATTGTTAATCTATGGCATCACTGCTGAGAAAACCTTTGTAAGACAAGATGCTAAAGTGTACTGGTCAATTTAACAAGACCACAACTTAACTACATTAAAATAGGAGAAAAAATTAATATGTGGCCACGACTTGATTAAAACGAGAGAACAACTTAGTATAATATGGCTATGAAATAATCAAGTCATCTGGGTAAAACTCTTAATTCTATATAATGTGCATGGCTACATATAAAGGCTGTATAATATCTGCTGCAGATACACTGACTGACACATTAGTGTATATTTATGATGGATGCGATTTGGAAAGCACACAGTGTTGAGCGCGTCACATGCAGCTGCTTCCAGTTGGTCCTGTCACGGCCATCTGCCTCCCACAGGTAGAGCAGCTTTTAAAAAGCAAGAGCTTATATCATTGCTGTGCCGCTTTCGGCATCCAGTCCTATTCACAGGCCCTCACAGCGGAGCTTACAGACAGCGCGAGGCTGCAAGAAGCTAAATATAGCTTTAGCAACATTACCAGAAATAGTGTCTAGAAAAGCGCTTCAGTTCTCCAGCGGAGAACACGAGGCCTGAAGAATCATGATCTGATAGTTTGGGTTTCAAGCTACTATTCAATACCAAACTCGAAAAGTTTATGAAAAACGTTTATAATCACCTTTTCAGAACCTGTTTTTCCTATCCTCCTGCCTCCATTTCAAATAATTTGTCATGTCTTGTAGTCGAAAGCAGCTGATTTGAGTCTGGTTCCAGACTGAGGCCACATGTTCCTAAATGATATATGGAAAAATGGTCTTGGACTCGGTCTCTATATTTCTATGGACTCGGGAGCATGTTCGACCGTGGTCTCGGTATTGATTCAAACTCATCTCGACTACAACTCTGTCACGACATTCAAATTTCAAACTTCAAAACATTTCTTGTGAAATCAAATGCACTCTTTGTAACAACATTGTACCTCTATCCTTTCCTTCTTCCTCCATTTCTGTCTGTCTTTTCAGAACATGACGCATTTGATCTCTGGAACGCAGAGCAATCGCGGAGAAGGAAGGAGAGGACAGGAGGAGAGAGGAGAGGCTGTGGAATGTGAGGAATTCAAAACAGCACCCTGTTTATGGAAATAAACAATACCGTAGATACTAGTAGAGTCGGACCTGTTTCCTGAGAGAGGAGGAAAAAAGAAAGTGATAAAGGCCAGACAGCATGCATAGCAGGTTCCTCATTTCAGTTCTGTTAGGCTCGGCATTAAAGGAATTAGCTGTGACGTGCCAAACACTCATCTGATCCGAAATTAAGTACAAATGAACAATGAATCCTGAGTAATTAGACCACACCAATATTACCAACCACAGCTGTTGACGACCGAGAAGCACTTTAAATATGTCAAAACAAAACTGGTTTAATACAACAGCACATATGACGATCTACAGCCGTTAGCACACAGGGCCTGAATAAGATTAGCCGAGAGTTGAGTGTAAGGAAGGCTAAAGTACCAGTATATGGTACCATGTTGATACTAAAGGTGCATCCCAAATCACATACTTATGCACTATTCTATGACGTTCTGTAGTATAAATAGTGCGAGTAGTGCGTCCACACTGAAAATAACAAAAATAAATGGTACATTTCAAATACCCGGATCATGCACTTAAATAACCGAAAAAAATTAAGTGTGGAATGTTGGACGCTTCATGCACTCAACTGTCGCAGCTTTAATTATGTCACGAAGGGGGAAGGGCTATCAGATTCTGATTATTAATGACAAAATGTCATGGTGTACATAGTACATAGTGAATAAGTGCATAGTGTATAGTGCATTATTTGGGACACAGTATAACTTGAAAAGTAAATATTAGCTTAAAGCCAAAGTGAGAGGAGAAATTCTTGAGTAGGGCTGGACAATATATTGAATATTTTCTTTATATTTGCAACCTTTATTATTTATTAATTTTTTTGGTAACATAAAACATTGTGAATATCAAGTACTGATGATGTCATCTTGTACTCACGTGCTGTACATCTTGTACAGCTTTTTTTAATTTACATTTTAGTAGCAAATATGGTTCAAACTGTTGTGTTACATAATAAATTCAGAAGAACTGAATGGTTTGTTGCCACCATCACTCAAAAATGTTCACATAAGCGTGGTGATTTACATGTAAAAACATTCCTGGATTATTTTCTACGTTTTATTATATTTTGCTTCTTGCATTAATTATTTTTTTTTTTTTAATAATTTGTATTTTTTATTACAGTAGTTTGGTTGAAACGATTAGTACCTTCTATATAATATATACAGTACTGTTCAAAATTTTGGAGTTGGGAACATAGTCATGTTTTTGAAAGAATTGTCTTCCTCTCAGCTAGGCTGCATTTATTTGATCAAAAACACAGTAAAACAGTAATATTAAAAGGTTGTTTTCTATTTTAATATATTTAAAAATTTACCCCAAACTTTTGAACGGTACTCTACATATACTTTTTTATGTCTTTGTAAACCCATTTCAGAGGAAATATTTACCTCCCAGTCCCAGTGCCAGGAGAAAATCAATAAACACAGGTTGATGGCCATGCGAGCATGAGATTCTGTGAGATTAATGTGCATTTCATAGTCCCAGGTGTCACATCTAACAGCAAATAGGAAATGAAACAGACTGAATTGATTTTGCCAAAAAGCACACTGACGCTAGAAGGGCTAGTTTCTCCAAGCCTAGACTAAACAAACACCGACACAGCAGTGCTCTACTGGTAGGTTTATTTTTGTCCAGAACTGAGTTCAGCCAGTGAGAATCAGCCCGAGTCAAACAATAATGAAGGCAGAGGACAGTTTCTTCAAGATGAAACCGCCAAAACCCTTGATGACCTCGCTGTGAGCCATCACTGTCTTCAGATCCTGTAGAAGGTCCTGAATGTACTCGTGATCAACAGAGAGCTGAACCACCACACACGAGACATCTGCTGCAGATGCATTCTGACCAGCAATTAAATTACAGCATGGGCCGCCCATCCCTGGCCGAGTGCTTCAGTGCTCATCCCAGCACACATACATACCTGCAGCGGCAGCAGAGTGTTGCTGTTGTTGTCGGTACGGAACATATTTTCTTCGATCCAGGATTTAGGTCCCAGAGAGCCGGCGGAGCGCGGAAACTTGGGCGGAGCGATGACGTTACTGGAGAAGGGTTTCTTCATGGGAGAGATCTGGTTGACCGAGCCGGGCACACCCATGCCGCCCCCGCGCCGGTGGTCCCTGCCCCAGGACACCCCTCCAGAGGTCCAGCCGCTGCCCTGATGGCTGCCCCACGGCGACTGCTTCATCATGGGCTACACACAGACAGAAAGTACAGTTAGGTACAAAACACAAGCACTTGAATGCAAACGCTAGATTCAACGGTTCAGTCCTCGCGACCATCTTGGGAACGCACTCGGCCATCTATTTTTAGTCAGGCATGTATCTAGCTGAATGGGGAAATAACAAAATCTCAATACATACTTGCCAAACTCACATTTCTATGACATTTCAAATCAGCAATAAAATCTGACATGAATGAATAAACTGTATATTTCCAGCTGATAAGCCTGTACACGTTAGGTATTAGTAGTATTGAAGAAAGAGCATTTATATTGGACAAAAACCTGCATAACTTGTTTTTGTTGCAATGAGTGCACAATTGTAGTGTATTTCAAATCTTACAAGTATAAAAACTGTATTTGCAGATAATATAATATTAATGGCTACTTAAGTGTGCTTAAAGAGTTCACTTTCTAAAGAGTTTGCTTTCTTTCACTTAAGTATTTTTTTTAAAGTGCACTTTGTAATAATGTCAAATTAAAAGTTTTTACTTAAAGTACCATTTCAATCTTTATTATTATTATTATTATTATTATTATTATTTGTACTTTAAAGAAGTACACTTATTTTGATGTGTGGACTAAAATAACAAAGCACTGTAGAGGAATTGATTATAATTTAAGAACTGTTGATATTACATTCAAAGTTGTATTTTCAATAGACTACCTTTTTATTACAAATGTGTAATAACAAATATATAAATATGACATACAAGTTTCAATTATATTTAAGTATATTTTAGTTGATCATTTTGTCAGTACATCCAACAATACACTTTATCCATATTTCAAAGGAAATAGAATTATGAAATTACACATAAAATATGCTTAAATCTGGATCAAAAGCACTCTAAAATTCAGTTAATTCGATTAAATATAAAATTAAACTTTAAATTTAGACTGTGATGACACATTTCAACAGTCATCAGCATCGTAAATCCTTGAAAGTTTTTTAGATTTTGATATTTTTTAAAAGTGCATGTACATTTATAATTCTATACTTTGTATTATATCTCATTTGCATCAAATTACAAAAAAGTAGCGCTAAAGTGAGGGTGTTTCTAATGCAGTGTCTATAGGACGGATGGTAAATTTGACATCGTTAATGTTAACGACTTTTTAATTGAAAGTCGTAAAAACACTATTGTGGAGTTTTTCTTTTGCTATTTGAGCAAATGAGAATGCAAAAAATATATATTTGTGATACTCCTCCCATTCATTGCTTTTGAAGTTTACCCAGCTATGGTGACTTCCGCTGCTGAGAAACTCGGAAATGTGAAAAAGGCCTATTATAAATAACATGCATTTATGTGCATGAAAGAGAATGTCATCAGTACTTTTTGTTCTGTTCTCCAGAATGAGAGACTGCATAATTGTATTGCATATATCTATGTAACCTTAAATTCATCAACTATTAGGCGTACACCAGAATACAGATGACCTCAATGCTAACAGAAACTAAAAGCTACAAATATAACCTGTGTGTGGGAATCTGAATGAGAGTGACTGGTGTAATCGCCCATTTGCAAGTGTGTGTGTGTGTGTGTGTGTGTGTGTTTTTCTTGCATGGCCAGACTTTGCCTCGCTGTACAAGTAAGAAGATTTAAAGCTTTGCATCTAACACAGCACATCTCGTGCACACAGTGGCATCAACAAACACTCTCCTTATCCCAGAACATAAGCCAAAAACACTCACAAATGCACACCAAACAGTGACAAACAGACAAACACATTTTCATTATCAGCATGTGTCGTCACTGCATTGTGTGCACAACTCTCCCCAAATAAGTGTCCCACCCATCTCCGTAATGTCTTTGTGTGTAATTGGGTAATGGCCTGAGTGTGTATGTGTGTGTGTGGGTGTGAGGCTGTGTGCACATACAATCTGGTTGAGTGTTTAAGGGATAGTGAGAGATAATTGCCGTTGATGGCGTCTAGACACTGGAAAGATGGTATACTTTGCAGCAAGAAGTAAATCACACAGTAAACCTGTATATATGGTGTAATGGTAGACATGCATCAACCAGTAGAGTCATTGCTTTACTGCTTATACTGTTTTAGGTAAGTCAAACATAAGAAATACAAAAGAAACAAAGCGCAAAGAGTCCTAAACAGAAGAGGCTTTGGTGATAATCAAGTGTATATTTAACTACTACAATGACCACCAACTACAACTTTCTGGCACCATTTTATTCTTGAGCTCAATGGCAGTGAAGGATATATCAATGCTGCCTTCAAAAAGGTAGACAGGATGTAGTACAGGTATTGGTTTCATGTGTATCTTGTTGCCTTCCTACATTCAAATCTGGCCAGTGTTTCTCAGTTTTCAGATGCAACTGTAGATTTTTATTCATATGCATTTATAGCTGTGTGTTCATTGGCTGTTCAACAATTTCAGCTATGGCTTATAAAGTCATAAGAATCAGATCTATTTTCATTTATGATATTAGGTTTTACTGATTTGTGTAACTCAGTGTAACATAGTTTGAAGGTGTTTTTGCACTGATTCCAGATTTATCATTTACTTGATATGAATAATCTCATCTTTTTGATTTGTGTCATCAAGCTCCAGTGAAAAAGTGCAAATAATTAAATGAGAGTAAGTACAATTAATTTTTTTTTTTTAAGTATCTTTATTTTTATTTATTTTTTCTTAAGTATTTATATATCAAACAAATGTACCACAGTGATATTTAATACAAACATATGTAATTGTCTTGTGATGAAGTGTTTTAAAACCTTTGGGGATTTTAATGTACACAGCAAAAACAGTAATATTTGTCAAATATTATTACAATATAAAATAAAGTTTTTAAACATGCAAAAAGTTAAAATAACAAGAAACATTTCTGATTATTATCAATGTTGAAAAAAAGCTGTGCTGCTTCATATTTTTGTGGATGCTTTTTTCAGTATTCTTTAAATTATAAAAAGTTCAAAAGAACAGCATTTATTTTTTAAATGTCTTTGTTATCACGTTTGATCAGTTTAATGCATTCTTGCTAAAATTATTTTCTTTAAAAAAAAAAAAAAAAAAAAAAACTTACCACAATGATAACATAGGCTACATTTTCTGTGACATTAAAATTACTCGTAGTGTGATATAAGATCTTGGTCATGCCTCTTACACCTACACTTTCACGCACATGATTCTGGACTCCTGAATAAAGGGTGTCTCCAGCTTAGCCCTAATATCATGCTAACAGACATTCACTCTTAACAGCTGTTACACCAGCATGACTTCACATGTACGGATATCACTGTGGCATATAGGGCCACCCTCCTAAAATCATGTGACCGCCTCTACCCCCCCCCCCACAAAGACCAGACCACACACAGACCACTGAGGCCTACCATACTTCACTAGCACCAGATACCAATATATTGCATCTGCGGCAACGCAGTATCAAATACAAATGCATATCACTCATAATGCATCTATATAACATATCACTGTATGTGAGTTTTCTGTGGAAAACAGATGCTAGACTGATTCACATCTGTACCTTGTATTATTAAAATCATGCTGAAATGCAAAGGAATACTAACATTCACCAAAATGGTCACCCATATAAGTGGAATGCTTGCGTAAACTGCAGATTACAGTAATAACAGCTTTGCTCTCTAAAACTGCTGCAATTTAGGCAGGGTGGTTGACCATGTCCGGCCTCTAAGCTCTCAATAGGAGATTTCACTGAATGCCCTAGAGCTCAGGACATCCCTGGAATGTCACGTGAAGCCCTTGAATGATCAACATTACCACGGCTCGTGCTTGATGCAACCCGTTGTCCGCTTTCAAAAAAGAAAAAAAATGGAAAAACATACACTAACTATTTTCTGCATTATGCAGTGTGCAAACCAGCTACATTTGCACAGAACTGTATAAAACCAGAGCAAGCTGTTCAGAATACTGTATCCCATAATGCACTGAACTTGATCTGACCTTGCATTTGCACTGTGACATCTCTTTCTTGACTCACTATTTGATTTCACTACCACAAGTTATGACACAGCATCAAATTGCATTAAAAGGTGCACGAATTATGAGATTATAACTGCCATTCACAATGCTTCATATTAGAATGTATGATTCTACAGTTTTTAACATTTACTGTTGCATCATGTATAGCTACTGTTGTCACACACTGATTTTTTTAATCTTTTTGAAGGACGGCTCTTATGCTCACCAAAGCTGCATTTATGCAAAAATACAGTAAAATAACAGAAAATATCATTAGAACTGTTTATTTTAATGTGACACTGGAGCACAAAACCCATCATACGTAGCACGGGTATATTTGTAGCAAAAGCCAACAATAGATTGTATGGGTTAAAATTATAGATTTTTCTTTTATGCCAAAAATTATTAGGGTATTAGGTTATGACTATGTTCTATGAAGAAATTTTGTAACTTTCCTACAGTGAATATATCAAACCTTTATTGTTGATTAGTAATATGCATTGCTAAGCTCTTCATTTGGACAACTTTAAAGGCGATTTTCTCAATATTTAGATTTTTTTGCACCTTCAGATTCCAGATTTTCAAATAGTTTTATCTCAAATATTGTACCATCCTAAAAAAAAACATACATCAATGGAAAACTTATTTATTCAGATTTCAGATGATGTATAAATGTCATACAATCTTTTTTTACAATTTTTTTTAAGACCCTGGAAACTGATTTTGTGGTCCAGGGTGACATAATTTTGAAACATACTGATACTAAATTTTTAAATCATGCTAAGCAGTGCAAGTGCACCCTGCGTAGTACGCAGTAAGCTAGTAATGCTGGCTTGTAGTGACGCACTGACAGGCCACATTTGTATGCAACTCACAGACGTCACAATGGCTTCATTGAGCGCTGCATTATGACGCAACAGAAGCCGTTTCAAGGCCGCGATTGCGTCACAATGACAGCCGCCTTCATCTTTAGTATTCTACAAAGGCCTTTACTAAGCATGTGTAGTTATTTTCTCAATAAACTCGTTATGTGTTTTGTTTGTTTAAATGGGTTCTCTCACCATGGTGGTGGTTTGTAGTTGTTCCGCTGGTGCAGAGATAAGGCGCCCTGCTGCGGGGGATCTGCGGGCTGACCGGGGGACCGGCGGCTCTGCGGCGGCGCGTTGATCTGCGGGGAGAATGGGCTGCTGAAGCCCTGCACCTGGCACGGGTTCGCCGAGAAGCTCTGGAAGAAGCCGGGGTTGATAGAGGAGGGGATGCCGGGATAGAAGTTGTCAGGCTCGGTGGTGGGGATCGGGTTTATTGCGTTAGCGGCATTGGAGACGGGCGGAGGCGGGGAGCTCGTCTGAAACAGACCACGCGCGACGTCCCGAAAGCGGGCAGGGAGGGGGAAACCGAACCGCCGCCACCGCCGGGGCTCTGCATCTCCGGGAACGCGGCCGCCGCGAGCATGTTATTGCCGCCGGTGCCGTTGTTGATATGGTGCGTGTTGGGGGACTCCATCTGGGGCTTCACCTTGGACGATGGCGCATCGGTGTCCAGGCTCCCGTGGAGGAGAGGAAGAGAGGGAGGAGGAGGAGGAGGAGTACGGCTGCTGCTGCGGCGGCTCAGTCTGCTGATGTATGTTCCGGTCGCGCTGAAGGTCACCGGCTGTCTGTGCGTGACCTACAGCGGAGAAGCAGGCTCTCAGGTCGCTGTCGGCGGCTGCGCTGCTCTGCTCGCTGTTGGACTGAGAAGCTGTCAGCCCCGCAGGCTCATCCTGCAGTTGCGCTGATGTGACGGGAAAAGAGGGGACACCAGAGGCGAGCTGCTGGGGCGCACCGGAGACGCGCTGGGATAGGGTGTGAATGCGCCTCCGCCGAGCCCCGTGTGGAGCTGCTGCTGATGTTCGCTGTCTGCAACAAACCGAACCCGTAATCACCCATTTAACTGCGTCAAAACAGCGCAGCTCTCCTATTCCCAGGCTAGTTCAAGAACAATAAGAGAGGCACTGTGCCCTGTAACTTCCTATAGACTGATTGGAGCGAGAGAGGAGGAGTTCTCGGTCGCCTTTTTACGCACTGTAAATACTGTTCGCGGATTTAATTGTCTGCGGCTTATTTTAGCCGTTCTAGCCGTCCGACCGACCGCGCATCCCCCTCCTCGCGTTACCGGCGGATCTGATCTGCTGCTGCAGCGGAGGATTAAAAACTCCTGCATGCGCGTCCACCGCCGCGTCATAACGCCCGCCTCCCTCACAGCCGCAGAGAAAGCCGCAATGTGCGCGTCCGCTCATCTCATTATTCAGGAGGTTGCAGACAGAGTAAAGCATGTCGGAAATATGGCAGCTGCTCGCTCAAATGCTTGTTCGGGTGTCTTCCAGCCTTTTCACCTTTAGCCTCTGTAATCTGCCGAGGGTTATACTCGTGCATCATGCGTGGCTGTAATAAACCCGTAATAAACGGCGTGTGCTTGGTAACCAGACGGAATTATGAGCATTCACATATCATATTACACGGCAGACCTTCGGTGCCTGATAAAACATTTGGATTATGTTAGCACATGGCAGTGGAGCATATAAGTGTAGCACATAGTAGTGTTGCAGTATGCAGTGTACCGCAGTTTACAATGTACTCTATTATACTGTTTATTAGTGTTTAATAGTCTTTAGTGTATAGTACGTGTAGTATATAGTGTTTTCTATATAATGTACAATGTAGTATACAGTCTAGATTATACTGTAGCATAGTATATAGTAAGTACTGTAGTATATTCTGTGTAGTGTATTATAAAGTCTGCAGTCGTTTATCATTGTGTAGTGTATATTTAACTGTGTTGTGAACACTATATAGTGCAGTAATTTCTATTTAATGTAATATACAGTCTAGATTATACCATAGTATTCAGGAACAGTAATTAGTGTAGTATATTCTATGTAGTGCACTATATATCCACTTTATTATTTAATATATTGTGTAGTGTATACTTAGCGTATTATTTTCTATATACTGTAATATACAGTTTAATTTATACCGTAGTGTCCAGTACACAGTATGTACTATACATACATTACGTATACATACTGTATACTTAACAGTGTAGTATATGTATATAATGTACTAAACGGTGTAGATTATATAATGTAAGCAGTATAGTACTGTATATTCAGTGTAGTACACTATTTAGTATGCAATTGTTTATTGTTATTGTGTAGTAGTGCATACTATGTTGTGTAGTGTGGGACACGGTGTTACACAGCAGACCTTTAGTGCCTGATAAAACATTTGGATTATGTTAGCGCATGGCAGTGGAGCATATAAGTGTAGTACAGTACATACTGTAGTATGCAGGATATTCTAAACAATGTACTATATTATACTGTTTAAAAGTATTTAGTAGTCTTTATTGTATAGTATGTATAGTATAGTGTAGCATATTATATAGTATATAATGTACTATGTAGTATACAGTCTAGATTATACTGTAGCATTCAGTACATAGTAATTACTGTAGTATATTCTGTGTAGTGTATTATATAGTCAGCAGTTGTTTATTATTGTGTAGTGTATACTTAACTGTGTTGTGAACACTATATAGTGAGTATAAATCCTTTATAATGTACTTTACAGTCTAGAAATACCTTAGTTTTCAGTATGTAGTAAGAAGTATAGTATATTCTATTCTATACTCTATAGTGCACTATATAGATCCATTTATTATTTAATTATTTGTGTAGTGTATACTTAATTATGTTGCATACATCACAAATTCTATATAATGTAATCTACGGCTGTACTTTATTTTACAGTAGTGTACTTACAATGTACTTACAGTGTACCTACCTAAGAAAGATCTGGTAATAAAAGGTAACTACATGGGTAGGTTTAGGTTTAGGGGTAGGTTCAGGGTTAGTACCTAGTTATTGTAATTACCTATAATAAGTACATAGCATGTATATGAGGAACAGGACTGTAAAATAACCCAGGGTCAACGAAGATGTTGATCCAGAAACATGTCGCACTTGGTAAAATCAGGTTCTGCTACTACGTATACAGTCTAGATTATACCATAGTATTCAGTACACAGTAAGTAGTGAAGTATATTCTATCTAGTGCACTAGTATATTGTGTATTATACATAGAGTAGCATATTCTACATAGTCTAGATTATTAGGTACTGTCTGCTTTATAAAGAAGCATTTTATTATATTATATTTATTGTGTAATATATAAAACAAAGGGTAGTTTATTCCATATAGTGTATTATATAGTATACAGTCTATAATATTCAGTATAATGTGGTAGTGCGCTATATAGTGTTCTAGTTTATACTGAAGTTTTTAGGCTATTCCGAAGTGTAAAATATCAAGTAGTGTACACTACCATATATATTGTTCTGAAATTATCCTGTCTAGTGCACACAAAAGAATTGCGTATATTGGTCTTTTGTATTTAGTTTAGTACATGGTGTACATAGTGAAGTATTTATTATATCCTTTAGTGTAATACATAGTAAGAGTAGAATATTCTATACAGAGTACTTCACAGAAATACAAAAACATACCAAAAAGCCTTGTGCTATTACTATGTTTGTTTGGGTTTTTTTGGATATATACCATGGTAATACTATGTTATTTTTAGCAACATGTAAACCTCACGAGAACCTGTTTTGTGTAATCATTCAGGAATCCTTCTAATATGGTACTATGGCATCACCATTATACTTTTTGTAGGAGTATATTGTTTCTGATATAGCATTTAGTATATTATAGTGTAGTTATAGAATAAAGTGTAGTACATATGTACTGTAGTGCGTACTTTCTAATACGAGTGAACTGAGATAATGACCCTTCGATGTGCATCCTCAGTGCGCAGTGATGCTGGATTCTAAAAATATCTCATTAAAATGCACCCGGGTGTCAAGGAGATTAATTCCCTATGCATGCTTAAACAGCATCCTCATGCTCCTAACGAGCGGACATTATTCTGTCCCTCCAGTCTTTGTCCACCTTTTAAAGCATGTGATCCCATTTGACAGCTGGTCGTGTTTGTACCTCCCACGTCAAATGTGGCATTTGTTTTAACCACTTATTCTTCAGCCTCTCTCTCTCTCTCTCTCTCTCTCTCATGCTGGGCTCTGATCAATAATGAAAGCTTTTACAGGATGTGTATGGAGGGGGTTTGTCTCCTGCTAAGCACAATTAATTATGGCTTTATTTCCATCAGTATAAGCACAATGGTCCCTGTCATAATTCCCATAAATGTCTCATTCCTCCATTGATTCAATCACAGCGCAGCAACACTGAGGACAGATTAATCATACAGTCATTGATCTAAGCCCATCAGAGCTTCACCTCCATGCAGCGGCTATTGTGACAGTTACAAATTAACCCACATATCACAATTGATCAAAGTCTACTCACTTTCCCATTTGCATCTCTGCTGCACATTACTCCTCAAGTTTTAAAAGACACATCCTGTAATTTGCTAAGAGACTTGACGGGCTTCAATCACTGTGTGTGACATGACAAATGCATCGTATGAGAAGAAGATGAATATAAGGTTGGTCCAACAGGAGCATCAAACCCTGCATGCTGCCTTATTATGGGTCATACCGACTGGTGAATGGTGGTTGCAGATAAACTGTAGAAAAACCAGGACTAGCAGCTGACAACCTGTAATTGTCCTTTTTGAAATGCAGTTTCATCACACATGCACAAACACAGAGATGGATGGTTGTGTTTGAATGGGCACAGAGATAGATGAGATATGGGAAACAGAGCTAGTCAGAAATGGGATTGTGGGCTACGGCAGTAGAGAGAGAGAGTCAGAGATACGGTGAACAGACATTGTACGCAATCTAATTTGCTGATTACCACCGTATAGATTTCAACCTATAACTAAATACCAGCTGGCCTTCTAAGTGTGTATGTGTGTGTGTGTGTGTGTGTGTGTGTGAGAGAGAGAGAGAGAGAGAGAGAGAACTGACTGAATAAACATCCACTAGCAGACTCTTATCTGGATCCACAAAATCCTTCTTTTTTCCCTATTTTAAAAAAGCAGTTTTACTTGCATTGTACAGTAAATCATAAATTTCTTAAAGACATGACTCTTGAACGTATGACAGCAAATGTTTTAGAGATGTATTGAGCCCAAAATATACATTTTTCAGAGATCTATGCAATGCATTCATGTTATCAGGGTGCTCACCCTTTGGACAAAAAGATGCAAACCTAACCTAGATTTTGTGGTGCTTAGTGGGTGGTTGCCAGGGTATTGATAAGCTGTTCAGAGTGTTTTTAGCATGTAGCTATGTCATTGCTAGCATTGGTTTGTAGTGTGACTAATTTTAGCATTTATTGCACTTAGTTATTCTTTAGAGTCATTAACCTATAGTATAATAGCTTATTTTGTTAT
The DNA here is from genome assembly GCF_018340385.1 of Cyprinus carpio. Taxonomy (NCBI): domain Eukaryota; kingdom Metazoa; phylum Chordata; class Actinopteri; order Cypriniformes; family Cyprinidae; genus Cyprinus; species Cyprinus carpio. Next base: position 4,705,350 of record NC_056619.1, read on the forward strand.
TACAAAATAAGATCATACGATTTGAGGCACCATTCATGTCTATAACACATGCACAGGATGAGTTTTATACCAAGGTTTAATTAGGTGGTTAAATCCTGATGCTGCCTTCAAGTGCTGTTGGAAATTTTTGTGTTCAAGGTGTTTTGTTGTCGAAAAGAACAGTAATCATGAGGATCTTGTTAAAGCCAAAAGTTCTAGATGATATTTAGGCTCGTATAGATTTAGAACGAAATGTAGCGTCCCATTCACTGGTAATCAAATAAACATTCACTGCACTTTCAAGATATTCAGCTGGCTGACGTTTCCAAATTTCAGTCAAATAAGTGCTATTTTCACTGTGTTCAGTACATACAATATTGGTCAAATTGTTATTTATATACATACATATAAATGACTGTAACTTAGGGATAAAACAAGGTTGTAGACTAGGGAGGACGTTCGTGTTCAATTTTCGAATTTTCTCACATGCTTGATAGGGATAAAACAAGGTCATTCGCAGTAGTATTGTTGTTCGCCAATCACAGCACACCTCGCTTTTCGTTTATAATGGGTTTTATGTTTTAACGATGAGCTTTTGTAAAAATCAACGCACACCCTACGTTTAGAAGGCGGGGCATAGAGGAGAAACAATAATGTACAGTATGTGGAAAATAATGTGTTTATTTAACCTTAAACCGCATAAACACATTTCATTACACCAAATACACCAAATAATGTTCTTTTTAGCAGCATCATATGACCCCTTTAACACGGATAAATTTGAGGCCGTGAGGGACAGACATCATAGTCTTCACAGTAGCACGCACTGTATAACGCTACTAGCTCATGTGATTTCAACCAACTTTCAAAACCGTTTTTTGTCTACTGAAAGTTTTTCAGAAAGACATGCTAAACAATTGTTAAGTTGTTAAACAACAGCACAACAGTACAACCCACTGAATGGACGTTGCATCTCTCCTTCACATCCTCAGTTGCATTCCTGTCAAAAATGACATATGGTGCTACCCTGACTAAGGTTTTCAATAGCGTCCACACAAATGAACAAGAGCGCTCTGTTTATTCAAGCTTGAACTGCAGTTTTGACATCTTTGCAGTCATGGTGTGAATGTCTATTCCTATCGATTAATACACTTTTATGGTTATCGTTATAGCTATCGTCCTTGGTTTTGTTTAACATTACGAAAAAGAAATGGGAAATTTATACTGACTGCTAAAGGTAATAGATTAAAAGAGGAAATTTCACCAGCTGATAAACTGCAGAGATGACAGAACAGCATATTCCCTTGAGGCCTAACACACACATTTCGTCATCACTTGTATCCTCTTGAGATCTTGCCTTTACGTCCCCCTTCCTCAATGTTCCTCTTCAGCTGTTGGGTCCATAAACAGGGCCCCCTCCTCCTGCTCTTGTTGCCCAGATGGGGCAGTTCTCCCAGTTTAAGGGCAGGTGTAGCAGTCCTGGCCGGTCCTGAGCAATCATTGGCTGTGAATATTGTGTGTGCTTTCTGGGTGGGGTTTCTCTTGAGTGTGTGTCTGTTGTGGTGGGGGGGTTGGGGTTGTTATAATAGGGCAAGCTGCCAGCTGCTGCCCCCTTCTCAATGTATAGCCTTCTTAAACCGAATGGGGGTTGTATATGTGAGTGTGTGTGTGTGTGTGTGTGTGTCAGCTGCCACAGAACTGAATGTGACACCTCAATCTGATGATGAGCACATAATATGGCTGCGTTCCAAAACCTAGCGAGCCGCCTCACTGTCTACTCTCTACACAGGCACCTGCCTGCTAACCAAACTGGAACCTTACAGATGACTAATTTGAAGCTGTGCTACACAATACAGCAAGTTTTACATAAGACACTTGAGTATGATGTTAGCATGTTGCTAAGCTACAAACATGACTTTCTAAAGTTGGGGTCATGTTAACTGTTCTATGTGTTTTTGTTGCTGAAATCCAGTCAAATAAATTGAGGAATTTGACACCAATTTCGCAACAGGTTCAATTCATTGCGTTGACTGTCAGAAAGCTGATTGGTTTGAAAGTGACTTCTGCGTGAGCTGTGGTTCATTCAGAGGTACTATTGGCAATAGATACATTTTTTTTTTGCCCACAAAATTTCACAGAAATGTTGCTACTGTAACCTCAACTTTATAATAAACAAACAAACAAACAAACAAAAAAGAACATAAAATAATCTGTTTTTAATGTAGCACATTTTTTGACATCAATTGCACTTGACCACTCTGCCATCTTGCATATTTTTTCTTCCACTAGTTTGCAGCAATGTATTCTGGGATTGGCTTATCTACAAACGATGCATGTGATGCTGCCTTAAAATTTGGTTAAAATAAGGTGTTTTGGGCAACATTTACTCTGCAGGTCTTGATGCCCAATTTTGATTTGTTGACTAAATCCCTATTTATGACTAGCTTACATCTTTTAGTTACATTTATTTGTTTACAGGGGCAATGCACTTGTAATTGTTTTAGTTGATTTGGTTTTACTCGGCTTTTGATTGTTGTAAATTGTGGTGTTGTCTTATTGTTATTCTTTTATGTGAAATTGAAATGTGCCACTGTCTTGACCAGGTCTCACTGGAAGAAAAGATAGAAATATCTCAATGTGATTCTCCTGGCTAAATAAAATAAAATAAAATAAATAAACATGACTGTAAATGTGCCAGAACTCATACGATTTATCCACGAATTGACAGGGGAATATCCGATCTGTCAGCTTACGTGGGAGAAGCAAATGCATGAATCTGATTCATTTCCTCACATAAATGAGGCCTGAAACCAATCTGAGAATATCCGAATCTGTTGGATTTTTCCTGCTTACATGTTCATGGGTCATTTCCAATCCATGCCACATGGGAGGAAAAAATCAGAAAAGGGTCACTTGGACCAGTTAATGTAAATGCGAAATTGGAAGACAAAAACTATGCTTACCATTTAGAACAGTGTTGGGGACCCACTTGTGCTGCGTAAGTTGGCAGCTCACTCAGATTTGGGCATCACTTCCCATTAAGGGGGAACACTTGGTGTCAGTTGGCATAATTGTTGTGTGGTACAAAGCTATATTTAGATCGACGGTGGACTTGCCGACCAGATAGTCTATTTCCAGATTCTGCCTCACAGTGTCTGAACATGCAGTGAAGACTGAACCAAATGCAAATGTTTATATTAACACTGTTGATGATATTGAGATCAGAAAAGATATAAAATCAAGATATACATCCAGGTTTAAACGCATGAGTTGATGATAATTAACTGAATGCATGCAGACAAAGTAGATGGCACGTTTAATTCATGCAAATGAAAACATGGCTGTGAGGGATAGAGGTACAGCCTGTTGCGTAGTTTTACAGTCATAGGTCACGTCTAGTTTGTTTTCCTAAGCCATGAGAAGAGTTTTTTTAGAAAGACTTTTTTTTTTTCAGTCAAATGATGGACACAGCAGTTCAACCCACTGAACAAACTGTACTTTTATTTCTCGCAGTTTTCATTTGCATCAATATGGTGTCTAACCAGATTCAGTAAGATTAAGACCTCCAAGAGTCTTGAAAAGTCTTGAAAGGACCATTTACTCTCTCTCTCTTACACACACAAACTTCTAATAGCATTAGCAGTGTGTTTCAGAGGCTCTTTAAGATGCAGCTGTATCAGCTTAAGGGTGAGGAGTGTAATCAGAGTTCAAAACAATGGTTCCTTCTTCTCTTTTAAACAACTGAAACGGATTCAGAACAAAGCCAATGGCCTTTTGTTTGAATCCTGGTGCTGTAATATCAGCGAGGCCACAAAATCTGCAGCCCTAAACCTAACATGAATTTATTATGATAAAATTCTCATTTCAGGTTTTTATGACTACAGCAAACAATCAGTGTTAAGTGTTTATCACTAAAATAATTATTCATTTGGACACTCGAATCATTAGTGGTGTTTGTTGAGTCAAGCATTGCTAGTACTATTGCTTATAATTAGTGTGAGGGATCTGAACTAACACGTTACCTTTTTCAGCATTTATTTTTTATTTTTTTGTCAAAATAAATTATCAAATTTGTTGTTGCATTTGGCCAAATATGTTTAATTAGTTTAATCACCTGTACACTCTAATGACAGAGGGCGATATAAAATTGCTGACATTGTTCACAAGTTAATGTTGTCATACATGAGGCTCAAAGAGACTGCAGTACAAAACATGAGACCCAATCACTTCAAAAATATAAAGCAGACTTTGCAATTTTATATTTGTGTGTGTGTGTGTCTTTCACTTGTAATATCAAAATGGCATTTAATGATTAAGGTTGGCAACTAGCAGATATGTTACTGATGACATAAACTGAGATCAATAGTAATGTTATTGGAAAAAGCATATTGGTTTCATACTTTTTTTTTTATTATTTGAAATGTACCCCCAATTATAGAATGAGCCACATATTCACAGAAAGACAGACAATATCCATTATCCATGATATGCATTGCCATATTGTGATATGTTCAAGTCAATTTTGACATGTCCTTTCTAGACTTTACTTCTGAAACAATGTTCCATTTTAGGCCAACATCACAAACTCATCTTTCACAGCCACTTTTTATCATCCAGTCAATTCCCAATAGATAAAACTATCCAATGTGACTTAAATTCCCTGGGAATCGTTATCATCCAGTCAATTCCCAATAGATAAAACTATGCGTTTTTTTTTATGTTTTTTGTTTATAGTAACTTTATTTGTTTTTTGGGTTTAATTTTTTTTAAGTTTTTTATTTTTATCGGTGTTTTGAATTCATAACCTTGGAATTTATTTGCATTTATGAACTTGGTGATTGCTTTAATCTATAGTGACTTAAATTAATTATCGATGTCTATAGGTTTCTATCAGTCTGTTACATTCCCTGGGAAACCCATAACCAAACATTTTTTGCATTTATGCACTTTGACAGAGCTTTACCCAAAGTGACATATATATATATATAATCAAACTATTTAAGTCATTTTGGATAAAAGTGTTATGTCAAATGCATAAAGTAAAAGAAAGACTATGGTTCAACAGGAAATGTAAAATAGTATATATATATATATATATATATAATTATTTCTAACGACAGTCTTTTACATTCCCTGGGAATCGAACCCATAACCTTTGCGTTGCTAGTGCAACGCAACGCAAAACGGCTGGCACGCTTCACAGTGGGCGGTCCTCAAAACATGGAGACCAAAAAAAAAAAAAAGGAAAACAAAAGACTTCAAACATGAAAACAAAACACAGGAGAAGGGGCCACTTACTGTTTTGGTCAGCCATTCTGTCACGTTGCACACACGAGGAACAAAGGAGCAAGGAGACAAAGAGTAAAGTAAATCGAAAGGGTTTATTTACAAGGGCATGCATGGGATCACAAGACTTAACACATCAGGATGACATTTAACAGCTGACATAGACTCAGGGAAACACAGGGTTTAAATACAAGGGCAAAATAGGATAATTAATTAAACACATCTGGAACCAAATAAACATAATGGGGACAGGAACAGGAAAGCCAAATAAGGGCATGGAAACACATGGAGAACAAAACATACACAAAACCTGGCCCAGAGTCTGACAGTAATGCCCTATTGTTTGAGCTACATTTTATCATGACTCAGACAAACATAGACATTTACAGACAGAATCTAGTAAAATACCCTGGTTGTATTCAGGAATACATATTATGAATGTAAAATGGACTGTGTATGGTGTGTTATGCTGACATTAAGTTTTTTAGGGAGGGTGTGCCTCTGAGGTGTGTCTGTATGAGTAAGGGTGTGTTTGTGTGGGGCGTGTGTTGAGGTGGTGAGGGGTTAGGGTTTGGTCTCGTTATCATCTTGACCTGTTT
>NC_056619.1:5072545-5072895 GCF_018340385.1 Cyprinus carpio
ATAATAATAATAATAAACCTTGCTAAATGACTAAATGTAACTTGTTTAATAGCAATACCATGTTTTTGGATGTGGCACCATGTCAATACCACGTTCTAACATCTATCATTACAATTACATATTTAAAATGCACCATGATAATACCACATTTTTTTAGTTGTACTATGACAATACCATGTTTTGGATGTGATTCCATGCTGATACCATGGTCTTGTCATCTCTCGTGACAATGCCATGATCCTTGTTCTTGAAACATGGCAATACCGTGTTATTTGACTTGTATTATATAAATACCTTTTTTTGTGGATCTGGTACCACGGTAATACCATGTTCTTGATGTCTATGGCAAT